>NC_068425.1:1457780-1703530 GCF_023373465.1 Oncorhynchus keta
AAGGCATCCTTCTTGACCCTGACAGAATAGAGGTCAACAAAACCAAACGAAATGTGTCGAAATTGTACCTAAATTCGCTTTGGGGCAAATTAGCGCAGAGGTGTAATATGTTGACAACGTCGATTATTAAAGACCCTGAATAATTTTTGGAATTCATTTTTTCGGACCAATACGAAATTTCACATTTTTCATTCTTGAGTCAAGACATTGCCTTGGTGCAATGGCGACGTAACAAGAAGTGGGTTCTACCCCCGGGTAATGTAAATGTGTTTCTTGCAGCATTTACCACGGCCTATGGCCGACTTGAACTGTACAAGCTCATGGAGCAGCTTCAGAGGCGGGTACTTTACCATGACACAGACTCTGTGGTCTATGTAAGCAAACCAGGGGATTGGAGCCCCCCACTCAGCAACTATCTGGGTGGCTTAACGAGCGAACTCGCAGAGGGTGACCATATCACAGAATGGTCATACTGTGGGCCCAAAAGCTATGCTTTTAGAACGCTAAAGAATCACGTGGTATTGAAAGCCAAAGGAGTGACTCAAAACTATGAAAATGCCCAGCGTTTAAACTTGGAATCAATCACCCGCTTGGTCGAGGGGTTCCTAAATGACAGGAATAGTGACTTGGAGATTTTGAGCTCCTACAAAAAGATTGTTAGGGAAAAGGGCTTCCATCTGAGGAATGCCCCACTCATTAAAAGATTCAGGGTTGTCTATGACAAGAGAGTGCTTTTGCCTGACGGGACTACATTGCCCTATGGCTACTGACTTATGCTACAGGCCGCAGTGTGTCAGGCGTGACTCAAAACTATGAAAAATACCCCTCGTGTAAAAACTAGGAATCAATCACACGTTTGTTTGAGGGGGGGTTCCTAAATGACAGGAATAGTGACTTTGAGATTTAGGAGCTCCTACAAAAAGATTGTTGTGTATAATAAAGGGCTTCCATCTGAGGAAGGCCCCACTTACTAAAAGATTCAGGGTTGTCTATGACAAGAGACTGCTTTTGCCTGACTGGACCACATTACCCCTTTGGGTGTTGACTTATGCTACAAGCTACAGGGGGTCTTAAAGCTTAAGATATAATGACTGCTGTAGAAGGTTTTGACCCCCGGTTGCAACTACCATTTTCGGCCTTAATCGCAGGGCCTTCGAATAGTGGTAAAACTTGTTTTGTAAAAAGTATTTTAGAGAATTCTGAACATGTGTTATCTCAAAAGCCTGATAATGTTGTGTGGTGTTATTCATGTTATCAACCTCTGTATGATGAATTGTTGAAGACAATAAAAATCAAGTTTGTTGAAGGAATACCTGATACCCTGTCTGATGATGAACTTTTACCTCCTCATAAAAACAATCGGTTGGTTTTGGACGATATGCTATTTGCAGGTAGCGAACATCCCGAAATTGCCCGAGCGTTTACCCAATATACTCATAGAAACCTGTCCGTGCTTTACTTGGTGCAGAATGTGTTTCACCAAGGTAAAAATAGCTGCACCATCAGTTTGAACGCCAATTACATGGTTTTGTTCAAAAATCCTAGAGACAAACTACAAATTAACACTCTAGCTCAGCAGATGTACCCGGGAAGGAAATCCTACTTTATGGAGAGCTACGAGGACGCAACCCAAGCGCCATTTTCTTATTTAATCGTGGATTTAAAAGCAAATACTCCAGAACACCTGAGGCTACGAACAGGTCTGTTCCCGTGGGAGTGGCCGGCTGCGTACATTCCTAAAAAAAAGTAGCCGCTATGTCTCTGCGTTTAAAAAGAAACTTGCCCCTCTTGAGAAGCCTAGTTGGGGCTACATCTAATGAACGGAAGGCCATCTTGGGTCACTGTTCTTCAGATCTCATATTATCCCTATGTGAGATTGCTTTGAATCTTCTCAAAGGACGCATTCCACTCACTCTGACACAATTGAAAAAATTAAAGAGACAAAAGACCTCGATCAAGCTCTTTGCCAATAAAAGGGTCAGTCTTCAAAAGAAACGACATAGCATACAACAGTCTGGCGGTTTTATTCTACCTTTACTAAGTATAGCCGTGCCCTTCATCACCAGCCTTATTGCAGCCCGACGTGGTGGTTGAACACATAGGGTGATGGCCAATAAAATGTATCTGGTGCCACAACAAGAGTTGGATAGACTTAAAAAAACAAATGCAGGGGCCCCCGAAAATATCAGACAAACAGCGGAAAATGATTTGGATACGGCCATGAAGGATATTTTGAATCAAAAAGGATTGAACCCCTATGATAAGGTCCAAAAATACACAAACCTCTTGCAAAGGTATTTGTCCTTGGTGAAACAAGGGGAGAGAGAGACAGGCCATTTAACTATTTCCCTACAGGACCCTTTAAAAGATGACGAGCCTCGCGAGAGCCACGCCCCTGTAAGGCCTGTACCTGTGAGCTTACCATCTGAAGATCAAATGCCTGTTGAAGATAAAGTTATGCATGACTTGTTAACCCATGTTCCGGCACGTAACAGGAAAAATGTTAGATACATTATGAACAAGATAAAAGACTCAAATGGGGCAGCTACTTGGAATGACAAAGGAGAGTTTATCCTTCAGGGGGCTGTTGTCAAGGGTTCGCATAAAATTGACTTGCTTAAAAGTACCACATCTGCCCACAAGGTGTCTGATGACCGAAGACCTCCAGGGTGGCTTCAGTTTCTTAAGGCCCTGGCCATCCTCAACATACCCCTCTCGGGTGTACCCAACTATAAGATTCGGCAACAGATTCACTCTTTAAAACACAAACCGTCACCGAGATACAGCACCCCTAAAGATGCCCCAAAACCCTCGAATCCTTATGAAATGAATGACGATAACCCATTTACCCCCTGAACGCCTCTGGACCTTTCCCTAATCCCGATCTCTCTGGGTGGTTAGCCTTTTGAATGACTTTTGAATGACTATGATTAAATTCAATACATTTTATTTGAAAAATAAGCAATTTAACATTTGTGGCATTCTTGAAACATTTGGTGTGAGCATACGCCTTGATTACACGTTCTTAGAGGATACACATTTGAACACTTTTGATATTTTCTAACAAAACAAGCTACAACTTTATCATTACTTCTTAAATCATCCTTATAAAGAGACATAACATCTTCAAAAGAAACTCCCCGGGCTCTTTGGCATAGGTAGAATACACAGTGTTGACCGCATGTCGTTGAAAGGGTATCTTGCACCTGTTTGATATTGTAGTATATCTTTGAGCCATTTTTGGTCAGAAATTCTTTAATAGATTTGGGGAAATGTGAAAAACCGGGGGGAAAACCACAGGAATCAAAAAAAGTTTAGATTTTTCTTCCTCCTTCCTCTTCTAAGGTCACAGCTAGCCAATGTTCACCCGGCATGTTTTTAGGATGGGTATTGACAATAAACATTGCAGGCCGCACCTTCCATTTCTCCATAGGTAATTCATCACAAGCCAACACTCCGCAAAATTGTTTTCCAATCAGTCGGCTCATCAGCCCTTCCAACTCTTGGGTATTCATGTCTTTTGCTCAACGATCCTTAATAATAATCTACTAAAACCTGTCTTCGGCTATTCACCTCCAAGATTGAATCAGAGCAGGCATAAACAATCATGCTAACCGTACAGGCTAAAGGTGTACGGAAACGCATTTCCAGCCTGAGGTTACCTTGGGACACCACAGAAAGATTTCCTGAGGTGTCATCATCTGGGGATAAATTGAAAGCATACATTGTGTAACCCTCGGCAAAATCATTTCTGTCAATAGGTAAAGAGAGATCTTTTAGATGCCTCCCGGTAGCCAGGAATAGATTGTAAAATTCTCGCACAGATATGTTGTTATTAAATTGCGGTTGGAAAGCCTTAGCAGGGACCTGACGTCCGTCCTGACACAGAGCGACATACTCTGCATTGAAGTGTTGAAAATTAAAGTTTTTTTTATTTAAGCTGCCCGTATTGGAGGCGTGATCAACCAAACCTATAACTACGTATCGCGGTAAAGGGCCTAGAAATAGGTTTTCTTGACTGCAGATTCTGCTGCCCACAGGTATGCTAAAGGTTTTCATGGTAATTCTTTGGAGAGGGTAAAGGGCATTTCCTTTCAGCAAAGCCTGTGAGTGACCCAGACGAACTGCCGGAGATACCGATACTTTTTTAATAAAAAGCGTGGCCCCCAACACTTTTAAGCTAAAGTCCCCATCCGTTGCAGACATTAGGCAAAACTCATCCTTGGCCTTGGTTAATTTTAGTCTTAAATCAACCGCATTTAAGAGTAAACGTTCTTGAAAGAAAATGTCAGAGTGTATAGGGCCTAGCAGATGAAACTCTCGAGATTCTGCACAGTAGCGAGCCCGGGCGGCCAGACCTTTATTTGCACCTGTGGATGGGTCTGTCGATTCCATAGAGCCTCCTGCAGTATCCTTGCTAAAAAGCCCTGCGCTGAATTGGGTCTTGAGAGTGTCTTCAGAGTAGTTGAGTAAGCATTCCATGATGGCCCGGTAGGGGTATGTGGCACTGCTTTGACTGATTAGCCGTTCCCCAAAGTCACATCCACTTGGGAGAAGATGGTGGCCACTGGGTAATTAATGAGACTCACTTTGGCATCGTTTGCAATATCAGTACCATCTCTTTTGGTTACTTTTAGACGCAAATGCACCAAGGTGTTGTTGAGGTCCAGATAGTTGTCACCGTGGCCTGGTATGAAAAACTCTATGGGGCCGTTGTCTGTAATGGCAGAGAGTGGGGCTTTCTCCACATAACTGGACCTCTCTACTGAATGTTGGGTTAAGGGGGCCGTGAAAAGATTGAGCTCTGTTTTTATAGCTTCAGAGGACATGCGGTGTAAAAGAGCCATGGTGCTTGTTCTTTTAGAAAATACTTCCGAGTATTCTTTTTACCGTTTTTGGTCCAGACCTCCTCACTTTACCCCGTCTTTGACTAACTGAGTTTCTTTTAACCGTTAACCTCCGTTTTTTAGGCTCAAGTCTTCGCCTTATACCGGGCGGTCTCTTTTTCGGTCTTCGAGACAACATCATCAACCCCGAGCCTTCTTGACTCTCGACATCTGGTGACGCCCTTCTGGTTATTGCATTGGCGACAACCTCACTTACTATATTTTTTGCTGCTGATTTTAAATGCGGTTTGGCTATGCTGAAGCCTCTCTTCATAAACGGTAAAACCATCCTAAAGAGATTACGAAATATCCCTCCGATCCCCGAACCATACATGGTGGGCGATCCATAATATCCTGGTAACCCATTACCCACTTGATCCACATAGTATGTGACATACCGGTTAGGGTCGAGATGTCGGTGTTCCATAATTTTAATTTAGATGTATTATGTATATAAAATATATAATACTAATATTATATATGTAGAGAGGTTTTGGTGGGTCTAAAGTGGAGTTTTACAATCGTTTTACCATAAGTAAATTCAATGTTTTCGTTCTGATCCGTTTTAAGCTCAACAAGAATGTTTTCAATATATTTCTTGCTTACAGGTACGTAGTGTGGCTTGTCGTAGGTAACAGTGACGATGTCCCCATCCTTTCCATCTATATGAACCGTTCTCAGGAGTGGCATACAGCTGTCTCCGACCCTTTGATATGATATGATGTCGGTATACACAAATATGTTGTAAAATCCTGCATGTATATCCGCGGGGAATGGGAATAATTTATCTCTCACATACGTCCATGTATTGGGCCCCATCCCTAACATGTAGGCTAAATTACCACTGGTCTTTATCCCCCCGGAAGCATCTCCTGAGATTTGTACCCTTTTATGTATAGGGTTGTACATCAGGAATATTTCCATACTGTTCTGCGATAGCCGTTCATTCAACTCGGAGACAAGCCTTTCGACGGTTCTATAGAACCCTTTTTCAACCTTAATAAATTTAGCAGGTTCCGTTAACTTTTTGAAATAGAATTCCCGGTCCTTATCTTTGATATTATACCAGCTATGGGGGTATGTAATCTCGCTGAGCCCTACTTCCCAGGCCTCTGATAACTCTATAGGCTTTGGAAAATTGGTTGTATAATTAGAACTCTGATTATTACGATATATGTGTGCGGACGCATTACTGGGGAGAGTCAGGTAGAAGCCGCTGTGTTCCATTATGCCCTCCGGTGTACACCCGAATGAGGATGTATTTTATCATGCATGGGGGTTTAAATTAACCCCTGATGCCTCCACTACATCCTTCTCTAATACCCAGCTGTTGAATTTTAGCGGCCAGTTTTTCCAGCGGACCAGTACCCATTTTTGACCGTTCTCTCTCTTTTGATCTAGAATCTCCTCTACGTGAAACACCTTGTCTTTACCAACCGTTACCTTCTGTAATTCCTGCTCATAAAAAGATCCCGTTATAAGTTCCCCGTCATAATCTTTTAATATGTAGACCGGGGGTATGCGCGGAAGACATTCTGTAACCGTGAAAAGCTCATCACTGTATCCTTGCACGTATTTTTTATCGAAAACACCCCTCAACTTGGATATACGAACCAAGTCCCCCACAATAAATGTAAAATGTATTTTTTTTCTTACGGCGAACAGGGAGCAAACCATACAGATTTTTAAAGACTTGAAAAGAGTTTTCCGAAGAGACTTCGGAGGGTTTCATCCTTATACTTTTATGATAACTATTGTTATACGCAATGACTAAATCTTGAACTATATCTATATATCTATGCGTGTTGTGCGCTGTAAAATAACGCCACATCCTTTCCTTCAGAGTCCTGTTAAAGCGTTCAACCACAGAAGCTTTCAAATCCGATCCTGTAGCAAAATGTACTATATTGTGCTTTTTCATTAGTTTCTGAAAGGTCTTATTAAAAAAATATTTTCCGCCATCGGTCTGCACTTTCTTGGGGGCGCCTCCTTCCTTCAAGATAGAGGCAAATGCCCTGGTCACCTCAGCGCCGCTCTTATTCTTTAAGACCCGGACAAAAGCTATTTTAGAGAAAATATCTATGACCGTTAGCATGTAGCGGTTTCCTTCATTTTTATCTGCAAGGGCCTGCATGTCACATAGATCCGCCTGAAATTGGGACAATGGGTGTGTAGAAAAAACTCTATTTCTAGGAAAATGTTTTCTCACGGGTTTATGTAGAGTGTGCGCATCTTGTTCGGATAGCCACTCAGTGACTTTAGCATCGCTTAACCTGTGACCTGTTTCTTCGGCTAAAGCGCGCTGTAAACGCTCCTTACCACCATAAGACCCCGGGTTAGAGGGATTATAATAAATGTTTTTCAAAATCTGCTCTGCCATCCTTCTTGCCTCTCTGAGGTACAATAATGTTAATGAGCCACTTTCAAATAACAACAACATTTCATTTTCATTTTTGGGATTTTTATTTTCATGAAAACATTAGGTATTACGTATACAGACAATCCCTAATTCGTTGCAGGATACATACCCCCCCTTTCTCTATGATCGAATCATGTAAAACCTTGTATATTTGGCTTAGATTAACAGGTTTGTTTCGCTGAATTTTTACAGACACATCCACTATAAAAGTATATAAACAACAAATATGATACATGGTACAATTAAAGGGTGTTTCAAACAAATAAAGTAAAATCTTAGACAAGGTTGTTTCTAGTTCTTCAGAATCACCACCAAGCCGGGTTACCATTTGTGTCCATTGTAGAACCTCGCCAGCATGGCGTACATGAGTCATGATTTGGTCCATTTTCAAAACACGCTCTACATTAGCCCCGGAATTGGGGGTTTTGTAGAACGAGACATTGTTCACTTTATTTTCAATAATTTGATGCATAACACTTGTAAGTTCTCTCAAAAGAAAACATTTATTTATTCTATCTAACATCGTATACATATAGTTACCCATTGCTCTACATCTAATAAACAAAAAATGTCACTCGGGCTCTTGGGGTTTATTGAGCCAGAAAGCCATCACATCCGACACCAAAGCCTCCCTGTATTTGTTATCCTCCACCAGGGTGTGTCGGATTTCTTTGAGTTTCTGGTGTATGTGAATTGCCTCCTTTAGCTCGTGTAGGAATGCTTCGGTTACCCCGTAAACTCTGGGGATAGACGGCACAAGGCCCATAGCCTCCAGGGCTCTGACCAGCGATGGTATAAACCGGCGGGACCAAAGACTTTTCAGCAGCGCCTCAAAATTGTTGAAGAAGTAGTATCTTGGAGGATCGTATAGGCAGGGGTGCCTTCGCTGGCTGGGGTGATTAATCTCACAACCGATGCATTTTTCGCGTATATATTCTCCAATCACCACGTCTAAAAGCGCGGCTACTGAGGCCTTGATTGTGTCAACAAAAATAGTACTGACCACCCCATCAAACACGTCCTCAGGTTGTGTACAGGTACGGGGTGTCGAGGGTCTTGCCAGGGGGGAGTAGAATGGAGGGCTGCGAGGCATACAATCCTTAGTGTCGGGTGCCCAGGCCGTTTCGGAGTTCGGGTATTCGTTAGGAATATCCATGGTCAATGCGTAGGTTAAGAACTGTAGGTTTTAAGAACCAGCCTTTTTTATTCTTGAACCAACCCTTGGGGTATCTGGGCGGGGTTAACAACACCGCTTACCTCACTTTCTTTGGGGGCTGCCTCTCCTGACGCTGTATCTTCTTGGGGTTGCTTTGAGTCGTAATCCTCAGGATTCGTATATATTATGCACTTCATTAACCGTACAATGCTCTGGCGCTTTTGGCTCTGTACAAACAGAGCGTCCAACCGCTCCAACATTTGCAATTCCATTAAAGGCCAGCTTTTAAGGGGTATAAGCATTCGAAGCCGGAAATTCCCGTCCGAACCGCCTTCCCGGATGTTTTGGTTTCGGATTTCCGCGGTGCTGACGTAAAATTCCACGCATCCGCAAGGCCGTCCATTTATACGTTGTAATTTAACTCTGTGAAATACTCTTCCTGAGGTGTCCGGGGTACCTTCCCAACGGGTCTCGTAGCCTGTGAACAAGCTGTAACCCTTGGTGATACGGCTCAGTTCGGGACACAAAACCTGTCGAAAAACCGTCCAGTCTTCAACATCATAAGTCACACCTAATTTCTGGTCTGTATATTCTTCTCCTTCGGCTAACGTATCGAGTTTCACGCTACAGGCCAAGTAATCAAACAGATGCCCCCAATGCTGTCCGTTAGACATCAACACTTCATCTTTCAGCGCCGTTGCGGGCGGTATCTGGGTTCTATACACGGTTAAAAAACGCTTTTTTGGTGCATCGTATATTGAGGCTGTATACTTTGCCCTTTCTCGATGTTTCAGAAGCGGTCCTGCCTCCGAGGCTACAGTCATCACAGCTTTGCCACTGATCGCAAAATCCATGTTTAAAAAAATAGGGTTTACGGTTCTGGGTTTCGCAAGCCTTGTTCTGGACATTTATAATGCTGAGGCCCCAGCGCTATCTATAGCCCCAGACATTCCTGCTTCATAGATAACAACCATAAGTGAGATAAAACTGTGGGGGTGGAGGGGGGCATGGGCCCAAAAATAACACACACAACCTCTAACACATGACCACATGAACAGGAGGGGGGCATGGGCCACAAAATAACACACACCCTCTAACACATGACCACACGAACAGGGGGGCGGGGCGGGGGCACATATTCAGTACACGTCAGCAGGTCATAAGGTCAGCAATCAATCATTTTTTGACACCTGTCACCAATCAATCATTTTGACACATGCTGTATCCTATCTCTCTCTGATGAGGACACTCACCCTTTCCGCTCCCGAGGGAGTGGGTCTGACGGTGTACAGGCACAGTTCCAGCTGGAGTAAAAACCCCTGGCACCCCGCTGCCGCTCCATCTTAAAGCCTCGGGAGCGTAAGAAGGAGAGCGCTGGAGCCGGGGGATGGGGAGTCCTGAGCTGGGGGAGCCGAAGGTGGAGAGAGGAGACCACTTCTCTCCCATCGGGCCATTCTCTCCATCACCTGATCCATAGCCGTTCCGATCCGATGGAGAACGGTGGTATGGTGTAGGACCCGTTCCTCCATCGATGGGAGAGGGTTGGCCGCTGCTCCTGCTGACTCCATTCTTTCCGGTGCGGGATTCTGTCCTGGGTGTCGTGAGGGTGAAATCAGGCGCAGGAAAGCAGAGTTCAATAAAGTGATTTTTTTAATGCACACACTACACGTGAACTATGGTCACCCCACTTACGGGTGCTTAAACCAAATGCCCCAGACACAGGGAAACAAAAACAGTCGAGCACTAAATACACAAACATGTACATCTAATGCAAACACCAGGGTTACAACAATCAATCCCGCACAAAGAACCAGGCGGGCCGGCTGACTAATAAAGCCTCACTAATTATAACCAACTCAAAACAGGTGTACTCAATAAACACATAAGGAGGGGAAGAAAAGAATCAGTGGCAGCTAGTAGCCCTTCGGTTGGAGTCTTGACACATACAAATTTAGCCCGCTTAGTTTGGCTACATTCAAATGAATGTGAAAATGATTATTGTCTAAATGTCCAGAAAACTCATCACAGTTTAGAAAAACATGTTCTCTACATTTTGACAACAAAACCATGCTTAGAAATCGTACAAAAATGAAAACAGTAAAAAATAAGGAGACACGGAGAGTTGGCTTCTTTTCACTAGGCTTCTCTTCCAACACATGAGGTAGAGAGGCACGCGCCTGCAGCCGTTGAGAGTTTATGTGAAGTGCAGTCCGGAAATTTCCAGAAACTTGTTCATGTATAGTTGTGAATTTACTATACAAGAAATTCCCATATCACGAAAGTATTTGGGAATGCGCGGTAGTCCACATATCGCATGGGAAATTCCCACCCACAACCCTGCACTTCAAATTTCAGATCCGATTTCACCTAGAAACTCAGCTTTTCATGAGGCGTTTACCTCAGGGCCATCTTCTCGACCAGGACAAGAAAGAGAGTGCAACTTGACACTGAGTGTGTCAGACAAGACAGAGCAAAACTACTGTCTGTTCAAAATATTGTTAAAATAATCAGCTTGACAAAAATGTGTGTGAGTGTGTGTATGTGTGTGCATATTCGCGAGTGTGTGTGAATTTGAGCTTGTTTCTTATACAGATCCACAATGGCTTTTGGCTGTTCTAATCTCCTTCTCTCAGCACCAG
Source organism: Oncorhynchus keta (assembly GCF_023373465.1). Taxonomy (NCBI): domain Eukaryota; kingdom Metazoa; phylum Chordata; class Actinopteri; order Salmoniformes; family Salmonidae; genus Oncorhynchus; species Oncorhynchus keta. The sequence continues at coordinate 1,468,881 of NC_068425.1, forward strand.
CCCATCAGACAGAGTGGTTGTGAGGAGTGTGTTGGAGAGGGCGGGATAGAGACTGTGTGTCAGCGCTCTGTGTAGCAGTGGGTGTGTGTGACCTATGAGATGACAGCCCAGACTGTGAGGAGTGGCGGGCAGGGTCTCTCTCTAACACTCACTGAAGGGTAGCTCTCTGCTCCATGTCTTTGTTTTCCCTGCATGGCAGATCAACTCTGATTTACCTGTTGGGAGAGAGATAGACAGACATCAAGATCAGTTTCATTCACGAATGGCCACAACTTCCAGCCATTTCATTTACTAAGGAGTTATTTTTTGCTCACTGTGGCCACGGAATGAAATGCAGAAACAATCGAGAGTCAAACAAATACACACGCACACCCAAGTGAGATATGAATGCCAAGAGTATGGGGAGAGCACATTTATGTCTGCAAGGAAAAGCCGTACGCCCCACCACCACTCCCAGCAATAAACCCACACCACCCACTTCTCTACTCCCCTCTGGGTAAACACACCACCCACCTACAACCACAACAAAGTGCCATAGTAACCACAAATCCGTTTTACCAAATTTCTATCAGCATGTTAAATGTGTAAACAGAGGGAAAAAACTCTGGACCACCTTTATCCACAAACAGAGACACATACAAAGCTCTCCCTCGCCCTACATTTGGCAAATCTGACCATAATTCTATCCTCCTGATTCATGCTTACAAGCAAAGAATAAAGCAGGAAGCACCAGTGAATAGATCAATAAAAACGTGGTCGTATGAAGCAGATGCTAAGCTACTGGACTGTTTTGCTAGCACAGACTGGAATATGTTCCGGGATTCCTCTGATGGCATTGAGGAGTACACCACATCAGCCATAGGCTTCATCAATAAGTGCGTCGATGACGTTGTCCCCCAGTGACCATACGTAAATACCCCAACCAGAAGCCATGGATTACAGGCAACATCCGCACTGAGCTAAAGGCTAGAGCTTCCGCTTTCAAGGAGCGGGACTCTAACCCGGAAGCTTATAAGAAATCCCGTTATGCCCTCAGACGAACAATCAAATAGGCAAATCGTCAATACAGGACTAAGATTGAATCGTACTACAGGGCCAAACAGATTACCAGGATGTGTACTGCGAGCATGCGCTGACCAACTGGCAAGTGTCTACATTGACATTTTCAATGTCTCCTTGTCCGAGTCTGTAATATCAACATGTTTTAAGCAGATCACCATAGGGCCTGTGCCCAAGAACACTAAGGTTACCTGCCTAAATGACTACTGACCCGTAGCACTCACGTCTGTAGCCATGAAGTGCTTTGAATGGATGGCCATGGCTCACATCAAGAACATTATCCCAGAAACCCTAGACCCACTCCAATTTGCATACCAGCCCAGCAGATGATGCAATCTCTATTGCACTCCACACTGCCCTTTCCCACTTGGACAAAAATAACACCTATGGGAGACTGCTATTAATTTACTACAGCTCAGCATTCAACACCATAGTGCCCTCAAAGCTCATCAATAAGCTAAGGACCCTGGGGATAAACACTTCCCTCTGCAACTGGGTCCTTGACTTCCTGGCGGGCCAACCCCAGGTGGTAAAGGTAGGTAACAACACATCCACCACGCTGATCCTCAACACAGGGGCCCCTCAGGGGTGCGTGCTCAGTCCCCTCCTGTACTCTGTTCACTGCATGGCCAGGCACAACTCCAACACCATCATTAAGTTTGCTGATGACACAACAGTGGTAGGTCTGATCACCGGGAACGATGAGCCTGTAGGGAGGAGGTCAAAGACCTAGCCGTGTGGTGCCAGGACAACAACCTCTCCCTCAACGTGATCAAAACAAAGGAGATGATTGTGGACTACAGGAAAAAGAGGACCGAGCACGCCCCCATTCTCATTGACAGGGCTGCAGTGGAGCTGGTTGAGAGCTTCATGTTCCACATTACCAACAAACAAACATGGTCCAAGCACATCAAGACAGTTGTAAAGAGGGCACGACAAAAACTATTCCACCTCAGGAAACTGAAAAGATTTGGCATGGGTCCTCAGATCCTCAAAAGGTTCTACAGCTACACAATCAAGAGCATCCTGACTGGTTGCATAACTGCCTGGTATGGCAACTGCTCGGCCTCTGACCGCAAGGCACTACAGAGTGTAGTGTGAATGGCCCAGTACATTATTATAGCCAAGCTTCCTGCCATCCAGGACCTCTATACCAGGCGGTGTCAGAGGAAGGCTCTAAAATTGTGAAAGACTCCAGCCACCCTAGTCATAGATTGTTCTCTCTGCTGTCGCACGGCAAGAGGCATCGGAGCACCAAGTCTAGGTCCAAGAGGCTTCTAAACAGCACCCCAAGCCATAAGACTCCTGAACACCTAATCAAATGGCTACCCAGACTATTTGCATTGCCCCCCCTCTCTCACTCTCGTTTTCACTGCTGCTACTCTCTGTTGTTATTGTCACACCCTGATCAGTTTTACCAGTCCTCGTTATTTTCTCCACCCCCTCCAGGTGTCGCTTGTTTTCCCCAGTGTATTTATCCTTGTGTTTCCTGTCTCTCTGTGTCAGTTTGTCTTGTATGTTTCCAAGTCAATCAGGGGTTTTCCCGTTCTCCTGCTTTTTGCATTCTCCTTTTTCTAGTCCTCCCGGTTTTGACCCTTGCCTGTTTCTGGAATTTGTACCCGCCTGCCTGACCATTCTGCCTGCCTTAAACACGAAACATTTTGGTACATGACCATAAACAATGTGTTAGGGTGCCTGTATCAGTTTTGCATTTAAGACACTGAGGGGAAGAGGAAGTGGGGCTAAAAGCATGTCTGCGATTTGGGGATATATGCAATCTGTGTATTATTCTTAATTGGATTGCTCTAGTACGGATACATATAGATATTGTTTTTGCATATCTCCAAATGTCCTCCCACATCTCTTCGTCAATAGTAACAGACAATTCTTTCTCCCACACTTGTTTCACCCTCTGTGTGTTGACAGCAGAAAAGGACCTTAAAGTATCATAAAACAGACTTACAGACATTTTCCTTTGTGGGAAAAAAAACATTCTTTTAATGACAGACACATTAGGGTTACCAATTAAGGTGGTGCTCTTCAGAATATAATGTCTTACTTGTAGGAAGCGGAAAAAGTCCTGCTTTGGGAGTCGATATTTCTCGACCATCTGCTCAAATGACAACAAAATCTTATCAGCAAATAACTCATTTAGCCTGCGTATGCCCTTATTAAGCCATAAGTTAAAGCCAGCATCCAGCAATCCTGGACTGAAATCTGGGTTGTTAAGAATTGGGGTAAGAGCAGAGGTTAGTTTGGACCTTCCCAGGAAGCGTTGAACTGACCTCCATACTTTGAGTGTGTTAAGTGTAACGGGATTATTGCAGTGATCTTCTACAGACTTGAAACTTCTTAAAAATAAAAGATCCTGTAAGGGGTATTTTGAAAGAGAAGTCTCAATGTCTAACCAAATAGAGGAGTCATCATTTGTCATCCAAATATAACAAAGGTGGGCACACCATTGATAGAACCTGATATTGGGCAGGTCCATAGAACTTGGCAGCTGCAATATTGCCATCTTAAGTCTTGGCTTGTGTTTACTCCATATAAAGGAACTTAGCCATCCATTTACATCCTTTATTACCTTATTGGAGAGTAATACTGGGATCATTTGGATTGGGTAAAGTAGTCTAGGTAAAATGTTCATTTTCAAGAGGGATATTCTACCCAACCAAGAAATCGGGAGAGAGTTCCAGCGCTCCAGATCCTGTCTTATTGTATCAAACAAGGGAACAAAATTGGCTTTGTACATTAGCTGTAATTTAGGAGTTACAAATATACCCAGATACATGAAACCTGAGGGAGACCATTTAAAAGGGAAGGGGGAGAAGTATTAGGTACAGAGTGTAAGCTACCAAGTGGCATAGCCTCTGACTTAGTAAGGTTAATCTTGTAGCCTGGGAATTCGCAGAATAATTAATAATATTAACAAGAGATGTAATTGAAGTCTTGGGGCTAGAGATGAATATCAGGACATCATCAGCATACAAGCTTATTTTATGGTGAACATCACCAATGAGCAGCCCCTGTATAGCAAGCGTTACCCTGATGGCCTCGGCCAGTGGTTCCATAACGAGTGCAAAGAGGGGGGATAAAGAACAGCCCTGTCTGGTACCTCTGTGCATAGAGAAGCTATTTGACCTCAGCCCATTAGTAAGGACAGCAGCCTGAGGATCATCATATAAAACGTTCACCCATTTTATAAAGTTGTCCCCCAGACCAAATTTATTTAGAGCAAATAATAGGTAAGACCACTCCACACGATCAAATGCTTTCTCAGCATCTAGGGAGAGCACAACGGCACTTTGTTGGTAGGCTTGAATTACATTAAGAAGCCGCCTGACATTGTTGCATGACTTACGGCCCCTAATGAAGCCAGTTTGGTCTCCTTTCACAATTAGTGGCAGTGAGTCCTCTAATCTTGTGGCTAAAATCTTAGAAAGCAATTTTCTATCCACATTCAGAAGGGAAATTGGTCTGTACGAGGAACAAGACTCTGGACATTTTCTAAACGATATCATAACCGCCATCGATAAGAGACATTACTGTGCAGCTGTATTCATCGACCTGGCTAAGGCTTTCGGCTCTGTCAATCACAACATTCTTATTGGCAGACTCAACAGCATTGGTTTCTGAAATGCCTCGCTTGGTTCACCAACTACTTCTCCGATAGAGTTCAGTATGTCAAATCGGAGGGCCTGTTGCCCGGACCTCTGGCAGTCTCTATGGGGGTGCCACAGGGTTCAATTCTCGGGCCGACTCTCTTCTCTGTATACATCAATGATGTCGCTCTCGCTTCTTTGATCCACCTCTACGCAGACGACACCATTCTGTATACCTCTGGCCCTTCGTTGGACACTGAGTTAACTTCTTTGGGACTGGGGGGCAGTATTGAGTAGCTTGGATGAATAAGGTGCCCAGAGTAAACTACCTGCTACTCAGGCCCAAAAGTTATAATATGCATATAATTGGTACATTTGGATAAAAAAGCACTCTGAATGATGTATGTGAGTATAACAGAACTCATATGGCAGGCAAAAACCTGAGAAAAAATCCAACCAGGAAGTGGGAAATCTGAGGTTTGTAGTTTTTCAAGTCATTGCCTTTCGAATATACAGTGTCTATGGGGTCACTTTGCACTTCCTATGGCTTCCACTAGATGTCAACAGTCTTTAGAACCTTGTTTCAGGCTTCTACTGTGAAGGGGGAGAGAATGAGAGCTGTTTGAGTCAGGTGTCTGGCAGAATGCCATGAGCTCAGTCTCGCGTGCGCTCGTGAGAGTTAGCTGCATTCCTTTTAATTTCTAAAGACAAAGGAATTGTACGGTTTAAACATTATTGAAGATGTATGATAAAACATCCTAAAGATTGATTCCATACATCATTTGACATGTTTCTACGGCATGTAACGGAACTTTTTTGACTTTTCGTCTGAAACTAGTGAACGCGCTTCATGAATGTGGATTAATGGACTGAACGCTCTAACAAAAGGAGCTATTTTGACATAAATTATGGACTTTATCGAACAAAACAAACATTTATTGTGGAACTGGGATTCCTGGGAGTGCATTCTGATGACGATCATCAAAGGTAAGTGAATATTTATAATGCTATTCTGACTAATGTTGTCTGCACAACATGGCGGATATTTGTATGGGCTCTGAGCGCTGTACTCAGATTATAGCATGGTGTGCTTTTTCGGTAAAGTTTTTTTGAAATCTGACACAGTGGTTGCATTAACGATAAGTGCATCGATAATTCTGTGCATAATAGTTGTATCTTTTATCAATGTTTATTATGAGTATTTCTGTGAATTGATGTGGCTCTCTGCAAAATCACTGGATGTTTTGGAACTACTGAACGTAATGCGCCAATGTAAACTCAGATTTGTGGATATAAATATGAACTTTACCGAACAAAAATACATGTATTGTGTAAAATGAAGTCTTATGAGTGTCATCTGAAGAAGATCATCAAAGGTTAGTGATTCATTTGATCTATATTTCTGCTTTTTGTGACTCCTATCTTTGGTTGGAAAATGGCTGAATGCTTTCTGTGACTAGTCGCTGACCTAACATAATGATATGTTTTGCTTTCGCCGAAAAGCATTTTTGAAATCAGACACTATTGTTTGGATTAACGAGACTTTTATCTTTAAAATGGTGTAAAATACTTCTATGTTTAAGGAATTTTAATTATGGGACTTCTGTTGTTTTGAATTTGGCGCCCTGCAGCTTCACTGGCTGTTGAGAGGTGGAACGCTCACATCCCAAACGATCCCAGAGAGGTTAATCCAGTTATCAGTGAGTTTCCCCGAGCAGTCCGAGTTTAAAATGTAGAAGTCCTGAGCAATCTCTAGTAAAGCAGGCAATTACTTTTTTTGTCACATTTAATTTTATTTTCAATTTTTTTTCACAAGAAAATAACACTACCATTCAAAAGTTTGGGGTCACTTAGAAATGTCCTTGTTTTTGAAAGAAAAGCACATTTGTCCTTTAAAATAACATCAAATGAATCAAAAATACAGTGTAGACATTGTTAATTTTGTAAATGACTATTGTAGCTGGAAACGGCAGATGTATTATGGAATATCTACATAGGCGTACAGAGGCCCATAATCAGCTACTATCACTCCTGTTTTCCAATGGACAAGTTGTGTTAGCTCTAATTGATCATTAGAAAACCCTTTGCAATTATGTTAGCACAGTTGAAAACTGCTGTCTTGATTAAAGAAGCAATGAAACTGTCCTTCTTTAGACTAGTTGAGTAATAGGAGCATCAGCATTTGTGGGTTCGATTACAGGCTCAAAATGGCCAGAAACAAATAACTTTCTTCTGAAACTCGTCATTCTGAAGGCTATTCCATGCGAGAAATTGCCAAGAAACTAAAGATCTCATACAACGCTGTGTCACAGAACAGAGCAAACTGGCTCGAAACAGAATAGAAAGAGGAGTGGGAGGCCTCGGTGCACAACTGAGCAAGGGGGAAAGTACAGAATAGTGTCTAGTTTTAGAAACAGACACCTCACAAGTCCTAAACGGACAGCTTCATTAAATAGTACCGGCAAAACACCAGTCTCAAAGTCAACAGTGAAGAGGCGACTCCGGAATGCTGGCCTTCTAGGCAGATTTCCTCTGTCCAGTGTCTGTGTTATTTTGCCCACCTTAATCTTTTCTTCTTATTGGCCAGTCTGACATATGGATTTTTCTTTGCAACTCTGCCTAGAAGGCCAGCATCCCAAGTGTACCTATGATGAAAATTACAGGTCTCTCTCATCTTTTTAAGTGTGAGAACTTGCACAATTGGTGGCTGACTAAATACTTTTTTGCCCCACTGTACATACCTGTCACGTTCTGACCTTTATTTCCTTTGTTTTGTATTTATTTAGTATGGTCAGGGCGTGAGTTGGGTTTGCAGTCTATGTTTGATTTTCTATGAATTGGGATTTCTATGTTTCGGCCTAGTATGGTTCTCAATCAGAGGCAGGTGTCATTAGTTGTCTCTGATTGAGAATCATACTTAGGTAGCTTGGGTTGCACTGTTTGTTTGTGGATGATTGTCTATGTTAGTAGCTTGTGTCAGCACAGGTCTCATTTTGTAGCTTCACGGTCATCATTGTTTTATTGTTTTTGTTACTCTTTTATATAGTGTTGCAGTGTTCAGTGTTCTCTTTATTAAACTTCACTATGAACACATACCATGCCGCATATTGGTCCTCTGATCCTTCTCGCCTCTCCTCTTCAGATGAAGAGGAGGAAGACCGTGACATAATCACCCACCAACCAAGGACCAAGCGGCGTGGTAAAAGACAGCGACGACAGCAGCAGCAGCAGCAGCAGCAGCAGCAGCAGCCAGCATCACAGGACTCCTGGACATTGGAGGAGATACTGAACAGAGAGGGACCCTGGGCACAGGCTGGGGAATATCGCCGCTCCAAAGCAGAGCTGGAGGCAGCGAAAGCTGAGCGGCGGTGATATGAGGAGGCTGCACGGCAGTGCGACAGGTACGAGAGGCAGCCCCCAATTTTTTTTTGGGGGGGGGGCAGACGAGGTGTGGTACTTATAATAAGCACGAGGTCTGCGCCGAATACAACAGGTGTAGAAAATAAGTGTTAAGTATTTACTAAATAAACTGAAGTAAATAAATAAATAAATAAATGAAAGAAGAAAATATAAGTAAAATAAAACAAAGTAACTGTAACGAGGCTATATACAGGGGGTACTGGTACATAGTCAATATGCGGGTTAGTCGGGGTAATTGAGGTAAAATGTACAAGTAGTTAGAGGTAAAGTGGCTGTGCATAGATAATGGGGAGGGGGTGTCAATGCAAATGGTCCCGGTAGTCATTTGGTTAGCTGTTCAGGAGTCATATGGCTTTGGTGTAAAAGCTGTTAAGAAGCCTTTTGGACCTAGAATTGGCACTCCGGTACTGTACCTCTTGCCGTGCGGTAGCAGAGAGAACTCTCTATGACTAGCGTGGCTGAAGTCTTTGACAATTTTTAGGGCCTTCCTCTGACACTTGGGCACAGGGAATATGGTGGTCTGCTTTAAAGATGCTGGAAATACAGACTCGGTAAGGGATAGGTTGAAAATGTCGGTGAAGACACTTGCCAGTTGGTCAGCGCATGCTTTAAGTACACATCCTGGTAATCAGTCTTGTGAATGTTGACCTGTTTAAAGGTCTTACTCACATCAGCTGCGGAGAGCGTGATCACACAGTCATCCGGAACAGCTGGTGCTCTCGTGTGCTTCAGTGTTGCTTGCCTTGAAGCGTGCACAGAAGTAATTTGTCGGCTCGTGTCACTGGGCAGCTCGCGGCTGTGCTTCTCTTTGTAGTCCTTAATAGTTTGCAAGCCCTGCTACATCCGATGAGTGTCGGAGCTGGCGTAGTAGTTTTCAATCTTAGTCCTGTATTGATGCTTTGTCTGTTTGAGGGTTCATCGGAGGGCATGGCGGGTTTTCTTATAAGCTTCCGGGATAGAGTCTTGGTCTTTGAAAGCGGCAGCCCTACCATTTAGCTCATTGCCAATGTTGCCTGTAATCCATGGCTTTTGATTGGGGTATGTACGGTCAATGTGGGAAGACGTCATCGATGCACTTATTGATGAAGCCAGTGACTGATGTGGTGTACTCCTCAATGCCATCGGAGGAATCCACAGAGCACATTCCAGTCTGTTTGCAAAACAGTCCTGTACAGGGGTCCTTCCTTTAAAAGTTACATGCTTATGCTGCAACCGTTAGTGGTAGATGGTGGCATTCTGTCATTGCACCACACTATCACAAGGGGAATGCTGATCTATCGGTAGTCTGTGGCTATTAATGGAGGCGTTTTCAGTTTGAGAGTCTCTCCTCTGGCACTACAGTCCTGCTTCAGGCAACAACAACAAAAACTGTCTGTGGTCCTGGAGTTTGGGGGAATTTCACTTTACATATAGACTAATGATTTTCCCAAAAATTTGCACGGTGGGCTTTTGACTTCTCTCCCTCTAAAAACAGACATAAATCATTCTAAATAACAAACTGGCTTTATTTTAATTAGTAAGAATATCTCACCCCATGTTCAAGAATGGCCTTTTCCCCTTTATTCCGATTATAATCGCTCACTTTCGGATATTTGAAACAATCTTAAAAATATTGTTATTTTTTAATTAAACAAGCCATAGAAATTTGGTTACAATTTTAGTTAAAAAATAAATAAATAAGTAACTTACATGCATTGAAGACCAAAATTTGTTCAAGAAAATTGTACTAAATAAAAATATATACCACCGTATAGTGTGTTACCAATTGTTTTCTTGGTGACTATGGTCCCAGCTGCCTTGAGACCTTTGACAAGATCCTCCCGTGTAGTTCTGGGCTGATTCCTCAACGTTCTCATGATCATTGCAACTCCACGAGGTGAGATCTTGCATGGAGCCACAGGCCGAGGGAGATTGACAGTTCTTTTGTGTTTCTTCCATTTGCGAATAATCGCACCAACTGTTGTCACCTTCTCACCAAGCTGCTTGGCGATGGTCTTGTAGCCCATTCCAGCCTTGTGTAGGTCTACAATCTTGTTCCTGACATCCTTGGAGAGCTCTTTGGTCTTGGCCATGGTGGAGAGTTTGGAATCTGATTGATTGATTCATTCTGTGGTTGATTGATTCCCTTTAAGAGTGTGCACCTAATCTCAGCTTGTTACCTGTATAAAAGACACCTGGGAGACAGAAACTTTTCTGATTGAGAGGGGGTCAAATACTTATTTCCCTCATTAAAATGCAAATCAATTTATAATATTTTTGACATGCATTTTTCTGGATTTTTTTGTTATTCTGTCTCTCACCGTTCAAATAAACCTACCATTAAAATTATAGACTGATCATGTCTTTGTCAGTGGGCAAACGTACAGAATCAACAGGGGATCAAATACTTTTTTTTTACCTCACTGTAGTTAGTTAAATAAAGTCAACCTGTGTGCAGTCTAAGTGTCACATGATCTGTCACATGATCTCAGTGTATATATTCACAAATGTTCTGAAAGGCCCCAGAGTTTACAACACCACTAAGCAATCGGCACCACCAAGCATCGGCACCATGACGACCAAGGAGCGCTCCAAACAGGTAAGGGACAAAGTTGTGGAGAAGTACAGATCAGGGTTGGGTTATAAAAAAATATCTGAAACTTTAAACATCCCATGGAGCACCATTAAATCTGTTATTAAAAAATGGATAGAATATGGCACCACAACAAACCTACCAAGAGAAGGCCACCCACCAAAACTCACGGGCAACAAAGAGACCAAAGATAACCCTGAAGGAGCTGCAAAGCTCCACAGTGAATATTGGAGTATCTGCCCATAGGATCACTTTAAGCCGTTACACTCCACAGAGCTGGGCTTTATGGAAGCGTGACCAGAATTGTAATTTTTTTATTGTATTGCTTAAAGAAAAAAAAAATATGCAAACACGTTTGGTGTTATCCCAAAGGCATGTGGGAGACTCCCCAAACAAAGAAAGGAAGAAAGTACTCTTTTCAGATGAGACTTCAGATGAGACTAAAACTAAAAAAGCTATGTCTGGTGCAAACCCAACACCTCATCACCCCGAGAACACCATTCCCACAGTGAAGCATGGTGGCAGCATCATGCTGTGGGCATGTTTTTTATCGGCAGGGACTGGTAACCTTGTCAGAATTTAAGGAATGATGGATGGTGCTAAATACAGGGAAATTCTTGAGGGAAACGTGTTTCAGTCTTCCAGAGATTTGAGACTGGGATGGAGGTTCACCTTCTACCAGGACAATGACCCTAAGCATTCTGCTAAACCAACACTTGAGTGGTTTAAGGGGAAACGTTTAAATGTCTAAGGAAATTCCTATTGCTGTACACCAGTGGAACCCATCCAACTTGAAGGAGCTGGAGCAGTTTTGCCTTGAATGGGCAAACATCCCAGTGGATAGATGTGCCAAGCTTATAGAGACATACCCCAAGAGAAGACGCAATTCCTGAAAAAGGTGATTCTACAAAGTATTGACTTTGGGGGGGGTGAACAGTTATGGACGCTCAAGTTCTTTGGTCATATGTCTTGTTTGTTTCACAATAAAAAATATTTTGCGTCTTCAAAGTGGTAGGCATGTATGTTGTGTAAACCAAAAATCCATTTTAGTTCCAGGTTGCAAGGCAACAAAATAGGAAAAATGCCAAGGGGGGTGATTACTTTCGCAAGCCACTGTATTTCTTATTTACGTATTTATTAGTCTAGCAATGAGGTTGGACCCAACAATATTTTTGCTTTTGAGTTACATTAAAACTCACTTTAATAAGATAGTGTTATGGTTAAATAGGCCTAGGGTTAGAGCTATTTTCATTTTTAAAAGTTAGTGTAGTGGGGTAATATTTATCCTATATTATATACACCTCACATGCGACCCATAATAAGACTATGCAATTAGCCTATTAAAAATGTTTCTGACTCCATAAAGGGAATTCAAATATGCAAGCTATCATGCCCTGATCCGTTTCACCTGTCCTTGTGATTGTCTCCACCCCCTCGAGATGTAGTTTATTTTCCCTGGGGTATTTATCACTGTTTCCTGTCTCGCTGTGCCAGTTCGTCTTGTATGTTCAAGTCAACCAGTGCATTTTTCCCGTGCTCCTTCTTTTCTATTCTCTTTTACTAGTCCTCCCGGTTTTGACCTTTGCCTGTTTTTCTGGACTCCATTACCGCCTGCCTGACCATTCTGCCTGACCTCAAGCCTGCCTGCCATTCTGTACCTCTGGAACTCTTTACTGGTTTTGACCTTTTGCCTGTCCATTACCATTCTCTTGCCTCCCCCTTTTGGATTGTTAATAAACATCTTGGACTCTAACCATCTGCCTCCTGTGTCTGCATCTGGGTCTCACCTTGTGCCCTTATACAAGCAAGAATTGGTCTGAGAATTGTCTATATCAAAGGCAGATATTTCATTAATATTGTACAATGAATGTATTCACATACAAGGCATAAATCTTAAGTTACAAAGCCAGAGAGAGAGAACCTGATGATTTGTTTGGATTCAAAATCTGAGTTGCTGACCTTCTCAGAGGTGAGACATTATGGGGGTTGGAGAATAACTCAAATGTTGAATTCCTGAGACAACACAAAGCAATTATTACATACAGTTGATAAGAGTCACTTCGGGGGCAGCCCTACACTTCACTCTTAGAAAAAAGGGTTCTGTGGGTGTCCCCATAAGAGAACCCTTTTTAGTTCCAGGTACAACCATTTTGGGTTCAATGTAGAACCCTCTATGGAAAGAGTTCTACATGGAAGCTAAAAGGGTTTTTACTGTGATCCAAAATGCATAGTTTTGACCAGTCCAAGGAGTCAGGGTCATGTCCCAAAAAAAGGAACTTGGCAACTGGGTTGTCATGTATGAAGTACACACTCTATCCTCTCCCTCTACATAAACGTCTCTCACTCTAATGAACTTCTCTATTTATTTATTTCACCTTTATTTAACCAGGTAGGCAAGTTGAGAACAAGTTCTCATTTACAATTGCGACCTGGCCAAGATAAAGCAAAGCAGTTTGACAGATACAACGACAGAGTTACACATGGAGTAAAACAAACATACAGTCAATAATACAGTATAAACAAGTCTATATACAATGTGAGCAAATGAGGTGAGAAGGGAGGTAAAGGCAAAAAAGGCTATAGTGGCAAAGTAAATACAATATAGCAAGTAAAACACTGGAATGGTAGTCCTGCAATGGAAGAATGTGCAAAGTAGAAATAAAAATAATGGGGTGCAAAGGAGCAAAATAAATAAATAAATTAAATACAGTTGGGAAAGTGGTAGTTGTTTGGGCTAAATTATAGGTGGGCTATGTACAGGTGTAGTAATCTGTGAGCTGCTCTGACAGTTGGTGCTTAAAGCTAGTGAGGGAGATAAGTGTTTCCAGTTTCAGAGATTTTTGTAGTTCGTTCCAGTCAGTGGCAGCAGAGAACTGGAAGGAGAGGCGGCCAAAGAAAGAATTGGTTTTGGGGGTGACTAGAGAGATATACCTGCTGGAGCGTGTGCTACAGGTGGGAGATGCTATGGTGAGCTGAGATAAGGGGGGACTTTACCTAGCAGGGTCTTGTAGATGACATGGAGCCAGTGGTTTTGGCGACGAGTATGAAGCGAGGGCCAGCCATCGAGAGCGTACAGATCGCAATGGTGGGTAGTATATGGGGCTTTGGTGACAAAACGGATTGCACTGTGATAGACTGCATCCAATTTGTTGAGTAGGGTATTGGAGGCTATTTTGTAAATTACATCGCCAAAGTCGAGGATTGGTAGGATGGTCAGTTTTACAAGGGTATGTTTGGCAGCATGAGTGAAGGATGCTTTGTTGCGAAATAGGAAGCCAATTCTAGATTTAACTTTGGATTGGAGATGTTTGATATGGGTCTGGAAGGAGAGTTTACAGTCTAACCAGACACCTAAGTATTTGTAGTTGTCCACGTATTCTAAGTCAGAGCCGTCCAGAGTAGTGATGTTGGACAGGCGGGTAGGTGCAGGTAGCGATCGGTTGAAGAGCATGCATTTAGTTTTACTTGTATTTAAGAGCAATTGGAGGCCACGGAAGGAGAGTTGTATGGCATTGAAGCTTGCCTGGAGGGTTGTTAACAGTGTCCAAAGAAGGGCCGGAAGTATACAGAATGGTGTCGTCTGCGTAGGTGGATCAGAGACTCACCAGCAGCAAGAGCGACCTCATTGATGTATACAGAGAAGAGTCGGTCCAAGAATTGAACCCTGTGGCACCCCCATAGAGACTGCCAGAGGTCCGGACAGCTGACCCTCCGATTTGACACACTGAACTCTATCAGAGAAGTAGTTGGTGAACCAGGCGAGGCAATCATTTGAGAAACCAAGGCTGTCGAGTCTGCCGATGAGGATGTGGTGATTGACAGAGTCGAAAGCCTTGGCCAGATCAATTAATACGGCTGCACAGTAATGTTTCTTATCAATGGCGGTTAAGATATCGTTTAGGACCTTGAGCGTGGCTGAGGTGCACCCATGACCAGCTCTGAAACCAGATTGCATAGCAGAGAAGGTATGGTGAGATTCGAAATGGTCGGTAATCTGTTTGTTGACTTGGCTTTCGAAGACCTTAGAAAGGCATGGTAGGATAGATATAGGTCTGTAGCAGTTTGGGTCAAGAGTGTCCCCCCCTTTTGAAGAGGGGGATGACCGCAGCTGCTTTCCAATCTTTGGGAATCTCAGACGACACGAAAGAGAGGTTGAACAGGCTAGTAATAGGGGTGGCAACAATTTTGGCAGATAATTTTAGAAAGGGTCCAGATTGTCTAGCCCGGCTGATTTGTAGGGGTCCAGATTTTGCAGCTCTTTCAGAACATCAGCTGAATGGATTTGGGAGAAGGAGAAATGGGGGAAGGCCTGGGCGAGTTGTTGTTCGGGGTGCAGTGCTGTTGACCGGGGTATGAGTAGCCAGGTGGAAAGCATGGATAGCCGTAGAAAAAATGCTTATTGAAATTCTCAATTATGGTGGATTTATCAGTGGTGACAGTGTTTCCTATCTTCTATAAACATGTCTCTCACTCGAACTTGCTTTTCTATCTTCAAATGAGCAGAGGTCACTGTTTTAATGCATCCTGCATCACAATTCTTTGTTATTAACCTGCTCCCTCTTCCCGGATGTGGTAGACAGTGGTGTCACTTTATATTAGAGGCTGCTTCCCCAAGGGATGCACAGCCAGAGTACATACAGCTCTCAGTTCAGAGCTCTCTGACTTGTCACTAATGTTAGCCTATCTCACTCACTTAGCCCATCTAACCAGAAATATTGTTAAACATACAGTATCACTAAGTGAACTTCTGAACTTTGCTGGTGTTTTCATCTTATCACTGAGCTAATGTTAGTGTTTACTTTTCTCATGTTATTAATAACCTACATGTAATTTAGAACTTTGCGGACTTCTTTTTTTTGCAATTGCAGTTATCACATGCTTTCTCGGACTGACTTACAAATCTTAGTAAGTTCAATATGTGCCTCAACCCAGGCCTCGCTAACCACACCCATATGCTAAGCTTTCATCATGGTCCAATTTGGTAAAACTGCATAAGTGCAATTGAGGTCAGGAGTCCCTGCACCAAGCTAAAAATGGAGATGCAGCTGTATGTGAGCTGGGGTGCTTATGCAAAAAAGGTATAATACACTGAAGATCAATTTAGAGATGGCTGAAGTATATTGAATTAAATAAATGTAAAGACTACGCAAGAACAGACTTGCTCTGGAATGTCTGCTGGAATGTCTACCAATGGCATGTCCATCTTTTTGTGAGAAATTACGTTTCAAAACATTTATAAAGTATAAATAGCCCTCACTTTAAATGAGGCCACACAAAGACTTTAACTAATGATTAGTAAATGCGTTATAAGGACCTATATTAAACTGCTTATGACTGAAGTAATGATCAATAAACGATGAATAAACTATTTACGAAGTCATTATAAAGGCTTTATTACGTGGAGATATTATGAGAAGTGATACCCACCGCTGTTGTCCTTGGCTTTGGTCGACATGTTTGTCAGTCTTATTTTGGTAATAGCGCAAAAAAATGTTCTCTCCTGTTCTCCATCACAAGTGTCTCATCTTTTATTAAAAAAGTAGTACACTAAAATAAGGAATATGATGCCATTTGAGACGCGGGTGTAGGTTAGGCCCTCATTCATGTGCTCACTGTCACCACCGGCCGCATGGCAAATGGCTCAATACAATGCCCAAGGGCCAGTATGCCCTTCCCCCCCCCTCTGAGGGGCCAAAATGTATATCTCTCTCGCCATGGTATCCAGAGGACTGATTACTGGAATGTGTGATAGAATAATCCTACAGCAGCCAAGTCTGGTATCTATCTAAACTTGTCCTCTGAATAGAACTCTGAAGTTATCTACTGTATATGGACGTATAAATCTCTGTGGTTACTTGTAGTTGTTCAGAGTGAACTTTGACGACCAGGCGGTAGGTTGCCTAGCAGTTCAAATTTGGGCCAGTAAATGAAAGGTAGCTGGTTTGAATCCCTGAGCCGGCAAGGTGGAAACATCTGCTGTTCTGCCCTCGAGCAAGGCAGTTAACCCCCAACAACTACTCTCCAGGTGCCGATGATGTCGAATAAGGCAGCCCCCCCCAATTCTCTGATTTAGAGGAGTTGGGTTCAATGTGGAAGACACATTTCTGTTTTATACATTCAGTTGTGCAACTGACTAGGTATCCCCTTTCACTGTATGCAATTGTCCTACCGAGCCCACCTTTTGATGGCCTTTCATCTTCCCCTCAATTTTCTTAATGGAAATTCTGAAATGGCATATTGTTTTAATTGATATTTTAGAATATTCACATTAAAATTGGTCGCCAACTGGATAGAAACATAGTTGAGAATTTTTTTTTAGGCCTGGATAGAAACATAGTTAAAAACACCCTAAAGAATCTGACAAGTGCGCTAGTCCAGTGTCCCTTTCATTATGCCTGCACATCATGGTTCATAATAATCTACCAGCCAAAAAAGCTTGAAAGATTTGTACTTAAACCTCATACTCATCTGCAGGTTGAGAATTGTTTCAGCTCTAACACAGAACAAAGCACGAGATTGAACTTCACTCAATTACTGAAGAGCAGAGGTAACCAACTGGTCGATTGCGATCGACTGGAGGATCGTCAATTTGTTGTTGATAAAAAAAACAACGATAAAGCCTTGTGTTCCTATTTTGTTTTATTTGTCTCGGGCTGTTGGCGGTAGGTGCACCCGGTTTAGCTGCCCCGCACACCAGGTAGGTCAACTGTTTTGGACCATTTTATGTGTCTGAAGGGACAAACTCTGCCTTCCCGGCGGGCCCAGTGAGCAAATCATGTGCACTATAGGCCTACAGCTGGCCAATCGGATGACTCAGATGACCATGTCTACAGTAACATAGCAGGCATAAAAGAAAGCTACAGCAAAGTTGATACTGTGAGATTTAAAAACGTTTAAAACCATGACTAGAAAGACTGTCAACCAATACAGCAAAGAGATGCTGTTTTTATGTTTAAGTTCATATTCAGTACAGTCAACACTTTGTATTCAATAAGTTTATAAGCCATTTAAAAAATGTCCCGAACAATAATGCATTCATTGGCAGGGCAATTCAATTCAAGGGCAATTCAAGCAAAGCCAATATGCAGTGATAATGCATTGGGCCTATAGCTTACTGCACAAACCTCATTGCTACAGTAATGTTTTTAAGTCATGTTCAAAAAAATCTGAGATCTCATCCTGCATTTTGACTAAAGGTTGGTGACCACTGTTCTAGAGTTTTTTTTTTTTACCCCCTTTTTCGTGATATCCAATTGTTTGTCTCATCGTTACAACTCCCATGCAGGCTCAGGAGACGAAGGTGTGTCCTCCGATACACAACCCAACCAAGCTGCTCTTATCACAGCACGCATCCAACCCGGAAGCCAGCCGCACCAATGTGTTGGAAGAAACACCGTGCACCTTGGTTAGCGCACACTCCTACCACAGTGCGCGATGAGACAAGGATTTCCCTACTGGCCAAACCCTCCCTTACCCAGACAACACTAGGCCAATTGTGCATTGCCCCACAGACCTCCCGGTCGCGGCCGGTTGCAACAGAGCCTGGGCGTGAACCCAGAGTCTCTGGTGGCACAGCTTGCACTGCAGTACAGCACCTTTAACCACTGTGCCACCTGGGAGGTTCCAGAGTTTTCCCTGTTAACACTATCAACGTTTATCTTTACTGTGGCAATTGTGATCAAATCAATGCAATATTAGCCACTTTAAATGCAAAATACCAAAACAAAACGAACTACGCAAGAGATTTTGTTGTTGGCACAACACATAGGACAGGTGTGGCATAATCACAATCAGAGCTGCAGTAGGCCTATATGCAAATAGAACACTGCCTGATATGGACCTGTGCCATTTACTTTGAACTGGACTGTGTTTACAGCATGAGCGGTCATGAGTAGATGCACTTGTTTTGAGATCAAAGCGGGAGCTTTTGCTAGTTAGTGAGCTATTAGCCCAGTTACAGATAATTTGAAGTCAGCAATAGGGGAGGGATTGCATCCTACAAGAGCACACGTGTAAATGTTTAGACATATTTGAAAAGTGAGTCTATAAGGGCACAGGGTGAGACCCAGATTCAGACACAGGAATCAGATGGCTCGAATCTGATATTTATTAGTATCCAAGGGGCAGGCAAGAGTGGTCATTGACAAGCAAAAAGATCATAGCAAAGTCAGAGTCCAGGAGGTACAGAGTGGCAGGCAGGCTCAAGGTCAGGGCAGGCAGTATGGTCAGGCAGGCAGGTTCAGAGTCAGGGCAGGCAAGGGTCAAAACCGGGAGGACTAGCAAAAGAGAGAATAGAAAAAGCAGGCGCATGGGAAATACACACTGGTTGACAAGACAAGATGAACTGGCACAGAGAGAAAGGAAACACAGGGATAAATACACCGGGGACAATAGGTGACACCTGGAGGGGGTGGAGACAATCACAAGGACAGGTGAAACAGATCAGGGCATGACAGAGTCAGGTAAAGAGCTTTTTGAGACAGGCTTGAATAAGCTTAGTTAATAGGCAAAGTGTATCATTTGTCTGATTCTCTGTAACAATGGTATGGGAATAACAATGCATTTTATTTTGTAAAGTGGTTTCTTGCATCAAACAACACAACAACATTTTCACAGGTTAATGTCAAGCCCTGCAATTTTATTTTTTTTAAGTCTCATGGAATGTAGTCCTACGTTGAACACCACACATTGACTGCTACTGTAGGCTGAATGAATGAACAGCTTCCATGTTAAAATGTTATGGGATGCATTGTTTTTGATGGTAGGCCTACATTATGAGCAAATAGCCACAGTAGCCACTTAAAGTGGGTACAGCCTCAGTGTTTGATGGCTTTTATGGGTTCTTCAGTCTGAAATACACTAAATGTTCCATCCCTTTAAACTTGCATGATGTATCACATTCTACTGTTTTATTGACACTTACATGTTAACAGTACTTAAACACTCAGAGGTGAAGCGCTGGCAATGGAACATCAGTCATCATAATAAGAACTAACACTGCCTTGTCCTCTCTTTCAAGTTACACTACCTGCATGGTGAGCACGTGCGGCACCGAGCTAACCCCTGTTCAACACTGATGCTGGCAACCAAGGACAAGATCCTGGAAATCCTCATGGCACTAGTTGCTCCAGCAGCGCTGTGGGCCAGCACTGAGCTATGCGCAGCCTACTCCTCCATCAGCACTGCTTCTCATCGGCCTCGGCTTGACCAGCAGAATTATGGGCTGCATGAGTTCTGGCAATAATTACTAAAATGATCATGATTGCGTCAGCCCTATGGTCCCATTACTATTTTACTTCTGTTCTGCATCGCATCTGATACAGTATATAACACTGATAGCTCAGGTGGGTGGCTGGCACTCGGCAGTGTATCTATTTTGCAGGTGATCGGTTGGGCTCATAGGTAGAATATTCTCCTTGATCCAAGACGACAGCTCATCTTGCCTCAGCGAGGGCATCTGGCAGGGTTTCACTATGGCATTTTACTGAGTTACAGTTCATATAATCAAATCAGTCAATTGAAATAAATAAATCAGGCCCTAATTTATGGATTTCCCATGACTGAGTAAACAGATGTGTATCTGTGACCAACAGATGCATATGTACCTAGCTAGGGGCGTGGAATAGAAAACTAGTCAGTATCTGGTGTGACCACCATTTGCCTCATGCAGCATGACACATCTCAGGCTCTTGATTGCAGCGTATTTATTTATTTTACCTTTATTTAACCAGGTAGGCCAGTTGAGAACAAGTTTACGCATTTACAACTGCGACCTGGCCAAGATAAAGCAAAGCAGTGCGACACAAACACAGTTACACATGGAATAAACAAACATACAGTCAATAACACAATAGAAAAGTCTATATACAGTGTGTGCAAATGAGGTAAGATAAGGGAATTAAGGCAATAAATAGGCCATAGTGGCAAAATAATTACAATTTATCAATAAACACTGGAGTGATATGTGCAGAAGATGAATGTGGAAGTAGAGTTAAGGAGCAAAAAATTAGCAAAAAGGAAGCAAAAAAAAAGGTGCAAAGGAGCAAAAAATAAATTATAACAGTATGGGATGAGGTAGTTGGATGAGCTATTTACAGATGGGCTATGTATAGGTGCAGTGATCTGTGAGCTGCTCTGACAGCTGGTGCTTAAAGTTAGAGAGGGAGATACGAGTCTCCAGCTTCAGTGATTTTGCAATTCGTTCCAGTCATTGGCAGCAGAGAACTGGAAGGCGGCCAAAGAAAGAATTGGCTTTGGGGGTGACCATTGAAATATACTTGCTGGAGCGCGTGCTACGGGTAGGCAGGGCTTTACCTAGCAAAGACTTATAGATGACCTGGAGCCAGTGGGTTTGGCTAATATGAAGCGAGG
The DNA here is from genome assembly GCF_023373465.1 of Oncorhynchus keta. NCBI lineage: Eukaryota > Metazoa > Chordata > Actinopteri > Salmoniformes > Salmonidae > Oncorhynchus > Oncorhynchus keta. The sequence goes on from NC_068425.1 coordinate 1,489,905, forward strand.
GCCAGCCAACGAGAGCATACAGGTCGCAGTGGTGGGTAGTATATAGGGCTTTGGTGACAAAATGGATGGCACTGTGATAGACTGCATCCAATTTGCTGAGTAAAGTGTTGGAGGCTATTTTGTAAATGACATAGCCGACGTCAACAATCGGTAGGATAGTCAGTTTTACGAGGGTGTGTTTGGCAGCATGAGTGAAGGATGCTTTGTTTTCAAAATAGGAAGCAAAATAGGAAGATTGGAGAGTCTGGAAGGAGAGTTTACAATCTAACCAGACACCTAGGTATTTGTAGTTGTCCACATATTCTAAGTCAGAACCGTCCAGAGTAGTGATACTGGACAGGCGGGCGGCGATCAGTTGATTAGCATGCATTTAGTTTTACTTGCATTTAAGAGCAGTTGGAGGCCACGGAGGGAGAGTTGTGGCATTGAAGCCCATCTGGAGATTAGTTAACACAGTGTCCAAAGAAGAGCCAGAAGTATACAGAATGGTGTCGTATGTGTAGAGATGGATCAGAGAATCACCCGCAGCAAGAGCGACATCATTGATGTATACAGAGACAATAATTTCCCATAAATACAGGTATTTTAACAACCAGCGCATTTGAGTTCAGCCATAGAACAAATATTATATTTTCAGGGGGATGAAATTGAAATTGTAGCCAGCTGTGCAATGCTTGTTTGAAAAAGAGATACTTTTTTCAAAGTATCATTTTCAATTAATCAAAAATGAGACAGTTTAGGGTTCAAATAAAACTTTTGAATGAGTGAAGCTTTGAGAGAGGTTTTGTTCTTTGATATGTCATAATCTCAACCCACCCAATTCATATTCATTATATAGATTGGCACATTTTATTTTGTCTGGTTGAGCATCCCAGATAAAGCAATATATCATTTGCTTATGATTTGAAAAACGAATCACCAGGAGTAAGGCAGCGCCAAAAGTAAGTGAGTAAACTGAGATATGACTGGAGTTAATCAGGGCAATTTTTCCATAAATATTTACCTCTCCATGGTTGCAGGATCTTGTCTATTTTTACAAGTTTTCTATTGAAATTCATTGTGGAGAGCTTATATGTTTTGTGATATGAATACCGAGTATGTCTACTTCACCATCAGCCCATTTTATAGGTAAACTGCAGGGTAATGTAAAAGTTGTATTTTTTAAGGATACAATTCATAATATTGTACACTTACCATAATTACGTTTTAGTCCAGAGAGTATAGAAAAGTTATCTATATCTTCAATGAGACATAGCAGGGATCTAGCTTGTGGACTTAATATAAAACTTGAGTCATCGGCATAGATGGACACCTTTGTTTTTAAGCCTTGGATTTCTAATCCTCTAATGTTGTTATTGGATCTGATTTTAATAGCTAGCATTTTAATAGCCATAATGAATAGATATGGTGACAGCGGACACCCTTGTTTAACTCCTCTTGACAATTCATGACTCTGAGAAGTAGGCATTATTTACTATTTTACACCTGGGGTTGCTATACATTAGTTTTGACTATTTTATAAGAATGACCAAAATTCAAATAATCCAGGCATTTCTAAATTAAAATCTAGTCTTTATCAAATGCCTTTTCAAAATCCGCTATAAATACAATTCCTGGCTTCTTATGTTTCATGATGTTCTATTATTTCTAGTAATGTATCGTTCTATTATCTCCAATGTATCAATGTAAAAAACCTGTCTGATCAGGGTGAACAATACCTGTTAAAACCCTTTTAATTCTGAGTGCTATACATTTTGCTAGTATCTTTGCATCACAACATTGAAGTGTAAGGGGCCTCCAGTTTTTAGATAGACTTGGTCTTTATATTTGCCATCTGGGTCTTGATTAGATAGAGAAATCAGACCTTCCTGCTGAGTACCTTACAGACTACCATTTCTATAGGAGTAGTTAAAACAATCTAACAATGGAGCTTTAATTATATCAAAAAAATACTTGATGTACCTCTACCGGTATGCCATCAAGCCCTGGGCTTTTTCCAGACTCAAAGGATTTAATAGACTCAAAGTTTTTCCTCTGTAATTGGGCCTTCTCACTGATCTTTGTGTATATTTTTTAATTTTCAATTTTTTATATTTTTTTGGAAAGTATTCCTTACTATAATCTTCATTCAGTGGGAAAGGATGAGATTGAAAAGAGAACATCTGCCTAATATAAATTAGTTTCCTCTTTTAAAATACAATTCAGAGAATCATAGATTCCATCTTATTATTATTATTGTTGTTAGTGTAACCTATATTGGAGATTTTTGTAATAGATTGCATTAGATCGTTCTTGAAAAAGTTCAAGTTCTTTTTGTTTTCCCTTTAACTTACTTTGTATCTGTAGTATCCTTTTTATTGCTATCTACCTGTACTATTAGTTCATGGATTTCCCTTGTTAGTCTAGTTGTAACGTTCATCATATTGATGAGACCAATATGCTTGATAGGCTTACATACTACTTTCATAAAGAACGAACTCTGAATAAAACACGACTGTGAGGCTATATAACAGGAGTGCTGACAGGCCCCACCCCCCAATTTTTTTAATTGGGGTTTCTGTGGCCTACCTCCCCGACGTCATTGCTGTCCTCTCTTACTTCACCGTTCCTCCTGCGTTGTTTCCTCCTGCCTCCATGGTAGGCAATCCTCTCCTGCAAAAATCTCCTCCCACATCCAGGATCCTTTACCATTCAGTATTTTGTCCCAGGTCCATTTTTCCTCCCTGTTCCTCCGTTTCACGCTGCTTGGTCCTGGTTTGGTGGGTTATTCTGTCACGTTCGTCATATTGATGAGACCAAGGCGCAGCGTGATAGGCGTACATACTACTTTAATAAAGAACGAAAACTGAACAAAACACCATGACACTATATAACAAGAGTGCTGACAGGCAACTACACATGACAATAACCCACAAAATACCCAAGGAATATGGCTACCTAAATATGGTCCCCAATTAGAGACAACAATAAACAGCTGCCTCTGATTGGGCACCAATCTAGGCAACCATAGACATATAAACACCTAGATATACAAAACCCCTAGACACACAAAAACCCCTAGACAAAACAAAAACTACACATACCACCCTCGTCAAACCCTGACCTAACCAAAATAATAAAGAAAACAAAGAAAACTAAGGTCAGGGCGTGACACTAGTCTCTTTAGCCAGAATTTTTATTTATTTATTATTGATGAATATTGAATTGAATGACCCCTGAAGGGATTTGCTGAACCTATATTATACTGGAAAAATTCAGTTATAAATGATTTTGTCTTAGTTAAAAATAAGTTGTCCTCCAGTAAACTTTGATTAAACTTCCAATATCCCCGTCCACGTGGAAAATCTATAAGTGTTATGTGAATGCCAATTTGATGATGATCCAATCGCATTCTGTCTCATATTAAAACTTTTTTAACCATTGATGCAAGAGAAAAAGAGACAAGTAGTCAAGACAACTAGCTTGATTAAGTCTCCATGTATATCTCACTAGGTTGGGGTTTTTTAGTCTCCAAATATCCACTATTTCTAATGTGTCCATAATATTTGTGATTTCGTTAAGGGCACAGTGATGAAAGTTTGTAGAGTGATTACCTTTACGGTTCATTGAGGTACTTAACTTTGAGGTACTTAACACTGCTACCATAATGATTAGATCATTTGTTGCCTGTAAGTTCAATAAATTGGTATAAATGTTTTCGAAGAAGTGTGGATCATCCTGATTTGGACCATATAGATTAATGAGCCAAATCTCTTTTTCGTCCACTTTCATATTCAAAAGGATCCACCTTCCTTGCGAATCAATCCTGACTATTTGCACATTCAGATCGAAATTTTTGTTCATTAATATCATCACACCCTTTGAGTTCCTTTGTCCATGACAGAAAATTATTTCACCACCCCATTCCTTTTTCCACACAACTTCATTTAAGGATGGAGAGTGAGTTTCCTGTAAACAGTATATGTTATATTAGTTTTCTTTAAGCAATGTAAAGACTGATCTTCTTTTTTTATAATCTGCTAAACCGTTACAATTATAACTGGCTATATCTATTTCACCCCTTACCATAACTAGATACTATTCTCAGTCTAAATTGACCATACTAAGTCTTGTAAAGTTAATGCCGTCAGAGGTATTATGGAGGTCAAAACTAGAGCTTTCAAATGTCTGATATTTAGAATTCAAGAAATAGGTTTTAGCAATATTTGTTTTATTCCCTTGCCTGTTTGCCTGTGAGCCAATGCCACAGATGTTAGAAAATTGAGACAAGGTACTATGTGTACCTTTAAGGAATACCTAGGATAGGATAAAGTAATCCTTCTCACCCCCCCCTTAAAAGATTTAGATGCACTATTGTAAAGTGGCTGTTCCACTGGATGTCATAAGGTGAATTCACCAATTTGTAAGTCGCTCTGGATAAGAGCGTCTGCTAAATGACTTAAATGTAAATGTAAATGTAAATGTGTAGCAAATCTGAGTAGGTTGATGTGTATGAAGTCCGGGATGTCCGGGTGGCTGGTCTCAGACCATCCCGCAAGTGAAAAACCCGGATGTGGAGGTCCTGGGCTGGCGGCGTTAAACATTGTCTGCGGTTATGAGGCCGGTAGGACGTACTGCCAAATTCTCGAAAAAGCTAAAACGACATTGGATGTGGCATATAGTAGAGAAATTAACATTCAATTCTCTGGCAACAGTTGTGGTGGAAATTGTTGCAGTCAGCCTGCAAATTGCACACTCCCTCAACTTGTGTTTTGTGATAAAACAGTACATTTTAGACTGGCCTTTTATTGTCCCCAACACAAGGTACACTTATGTAATGACCATGCTAGTTAATCAGCTTCTTGATATGCCACACCTGTCAAGTGGATAGATTATCCTGGAAAAGGAGAAATGCTCACTAACAGGGATGTAAACAAATTTGTGCACAACATTTGAGAGAAATATGTTTTTTTTGTCCGAGTGGAACATTTCTGGGATCTGTTATTTCAGCTCATCAAACATGGGACCAACAATTTACATGTTGCGTTTATATTTTTGTTCAGTGTATTTTGTACAGTATACTTATGGTTGCCTCTTTTGATAGGTAGCATATTTCCCATGTACCAAGATGACCGCTCATCTTGCGTCATGTGAAATAGTAATACTGCTGCATTAGCTCATGCTACACATACAGTGGGGAGAACAAGTATTTGATACTGTCACACCCTGACCATAGTTTGCTTTGTATGTTTCTATGTTTTGGTTTTGGTCCGCCTCTCCTTCACCACAAGAAAACCGTTACAGATACACTGCCTATTTTGCAGGTTTTCCTACTTACAAAGCATGTAGAGGTTTGTCATTTTTATCATAGGTACACTTCAACTGTGAGAGACGGAATCCCTAAAAAATCCAGAAAATCACATTGTATATTTTTAAAGTAATTAATTAGCATTTTATTGCATGACATACGTATTTGATACATCAGAAAAGCAGAACTTAATATTTGGTACAGAAACGTTTGTTTGCAATTACAGAGATCATACGTTTCCTGTAGTTCTTGACCAGATTTGCACACACTGCAGCAGGGATTTTGGCCCACTCCTCCATACAGACCTTCACCAGATCCTTCAGGTTTCGGGGCTGTTGCTGGGCAATACGGACTTTCAGCTCCCTCCAAAGATTTTCTATTGGGTTCAGGTCTGGAGACTGGCTAGGTCACACCAGGACCTTGAGATGATTCTTACGGAGCCACTCCTTAGTTGCCCTGGCTGTGTGTTTCGGGTCGTTGTCATGCCACGACCCATCTTCAATGCTCTTACTGAGGGAAGGAGGTTGTTGGCTAAGATCTCGCGATACATGGCCCCATCCATCCTCCCCTCAATACGGTGCAGTCGTCCTGTCCCCTTTGCAGAAAAGCATACCCAAAGAATGATGTTTCCACCTCCATGCATCACGGTTGGGATGGTGTTCTTGGGGTTGTACTCATCCTTCTTCTTCCTCCAAACACGGCGAGTGAGGTTTAGACAAAAAGCTCTATTTTTGTCTCATCAGACCACATGACCTTCTCCCATTCCTCCTCTGGGTCATCCAGATGGTAATTGGCAAACTTCAGACGGGCCTGGACATGCACTGGCTTGAGCTGGGAGACCTTGCGTGTGCTGCAGGATTTTAATTAATGAAGGCGTAGTGTGTTACTCATGGTTTTCTTTGAGACTGTGGTCCCAGCTCTCTTCAGGTCATTGACCAGGTCCTGCCGTGTAGTTCTGGCTGATCCCTCACCTTCCTCATGATCATTGATGCCCCACAGATGAGATCTTGCATGGAGCCCCAGACCGAGGGTGATTGACCGTCACCTTGAACTTATTCCATTTTCTAATAATTGCGCCAACAGTTGTTGCCTTCTCACCAAGCTACTTGCCTATTGTCCTGTTGCCCATCCCAGCCTTGTGCAGGTCTACAATGTTATCCCTGATGTCCTTACACAGCTCTCTGATCTTGGCCATTGTGGAGAGGGTGGAGCCTGTTTGATTGAGTGTGTGGACAGGTGTCTTTTATACAGGTGCAGTTAATACAGGTAATGAGTGGAGAACAGGAGGGTGCTGTAGAATAACTAACAGGTCTGTGAGAGCCGGAATTCTTACTGGTTGGAAGGTGATCAAATACTTAGGTCATGCAATAAAATGCAAATGAATTACTTAAAAATAGTACAATGTGATTTTCTGTCTCTCACAGTTGAAGTGAGATGATGATACAAATTACAGACCTCTACAGACCTCTAAGTAGGAAAACCTGCAATATCGGCAGTGTATCAAATACTTGTTCTCCCCACTGTAGTTAGTATTCACACATGTGCCTGGTAGTCAGTCATGTATGGTAGAATGATCTTCACTGGGCAATTGAGCGCTCTTAAAGGGCTCTTTCTACTGTACACATATTAATCAGCTGGCTGTGGTTCTGCTGTTTTGGGGGATTTGATGTAGCATATCGTGCTTATTGCCTGTAGTTGTATTTTCATCATTATATGATGCTTCACTTTACTGGAATATGTGATAGATTTCAGACATGGCTGCTGTAGGATTATTCTATCTGAAACTTGTCCTCTGAATAGAATTCTGAAGTTATCTCATGTATATGGATGTATGATCTCTGTGGTTACTTGTAGTTGTTCCGAGTGAACTGAACGACACTATGCAATTGTCCTACCATAGATGTGACCCCTTTCCTAGAGGTGGCTGGTTTGATCTGATTGGACATCTTAGTTTAACTACCTTTGGTTTGGTCAAGAATGTATTTTGAATAGAAACAAGTCCAATCTGGTATAAATGGGACAAAGATCTGTTCTCAATTTATTTTATTTAACTATGCAAGACAGTTAAGAACAAATTATTATTTTCAATGACAGCCCCCTGTTCAGGGGCAGAACGACAGATTTGTACCTTGTCAGCTCGGGGGTTTGAACTTGCAACCTTCTGGTTACTAGTCCAACGCTCTAACCACCAAGCTACCCTGCCACCCCATTCTGTTCTTCATCTTATCCTGTCCCTTGGAGAATGGTTGTATGATTTTCAAATATTCTGGGTCTTTGGCCGAGTAGGTACGTCTTCGTTCATGCTTTATCTTGTAAGTTTACTTTAGGATCTAAATGGCCTGAATTATTTGTGGTTAATGTCAGTTTGTAACTTTGTAACTTAAGGCCAGAAACCAAACCACGATATGACTTTTTCTCGTAATCATAAACTTTTACCAGTTGAATGTACTTTTGTTGAAATATTCTATTAAAGTATGCTAATGAGGCAAATATCATTAAATACATGCATATTGCATACCACACATACAGTTGAAGTCGGAAGTTTACATACACCTTAACCAAATGCATTTAAACTCAGTTTTTCACAATTCCTTTCATTTAATCCTTGTAAAAATTTCCTATTTTAGGTCAGTTAGGATCACCACTATTTTAAGAATGTAAAATGTCATAATACAAGAGAGAATGATTTATTTCAGCTTTAATTTTTTTTTCATCACATTTCCAGTGGGTCAGAAGTTTACATACACTCAATTAGTATTTGGTAGCATTGCCTTTAAAACATTTAGCTTGGGTCAAATGTTTCGGTAGCCTTCAACAAGCTTCCCACAATAAGTTGGGTGAATTTTGGCCCATTCCTGATGACAGAGCTGGTGTTACCTCCTTGCTCGCACAGACTTTTCCAGTTCTGCCCACAAACGTTCTATAGGTTGAGTTTAGGCTTTGTGATGGCCACTCCAATAATTTGACTTGTCCTTAAGTCAAGTCATTTTGCCACAACTTTGGAAGTATGCTTGGGGTCCATTTGGAAGACCCATTATGCGACCAAGCTTTAACTTCCTGACTGATGTCTTGAGATATATAATTACAGTGTAAATACTAATAATAGATTCATGTTTTTGGTTTAATCTTTGTTTACCAGGTAGGCTACTGGTAAGGTCAAATCTAGACCATAACAGAAATAAGCAAGCAAAGCTTGGATTGGTCAATAAGATAGGGTGCTGCGTCTTTAACCTATCTAGAACTGCCGCTAGCGGAAAACCCCTCGCAAGCAGCCAATGAAATTGCAGGGCGCCAAATACAAATACAAAATGTTAGGTCACCACCAACTCACAGAAAAACACAGCCATTTTTCCAGCTAAAGAGAGGAGTCACAAAAAGCACAAATAGAGAAATGAATCACTAACCTTTGATTATCTTCATCAGATGACACTCATAGGACTTCATGTTACACAATACACAATATTTTGTTCGGTAAAGTTCATATTTATATCCAAAAATATTATTTTACATTGGCGTGTTAGATTCAGTAATTCAAAAACATGCAGTGATATTGCAGAGGGCCACATGAATTCACAGAAATACTCATAATAAATGTTGATGAAGATACAGCTATTATACATAACTTTAGATATACTTCTCCTTAACAACACTGTCATCTCAGATTTTCAAAAAATGCTTTTCAACCATAGCTACCCAAGCATTTGTGTAAGAGTATTGATAGCTAGCATAGCATTAAGCCTAGCATTCAGCAGGCAACATTTTCACAAAAACAAGAAAAGCATTCAAATAAAATCATTTACCTTTGAAGAACCTCGGATGTTTTCAATGAGGAGACTCTCAGTTAGATAGCAAATGTTCAGTTTTTCCAAAAATATTATTTGTGTAGGAGAAATCGTTCCGTTTTGTTAATCACATTTGGCTAAGAAAACCCCCAGAAAATTCAGTCATTACAACACAAACGTTTTCCAAATTAACTCCATAATATCGACAGAAACATGGCAAACGTTGTTTAGAATCAATCCTCAAGGTGTTTTTCACATATCTATTCGATGATAAATCACTCGTTGCAGTTTGGTTTCTCCTCTGTTCAAAATGGAAAAAAAAGTTTTGGAAACGTAACAGTGTTTTCTTTCCAAAGCTGTCAATTATATGCATAGTCGAGCATCTTTTCGTGACAAAATATCTTGTTTAAAACGGGAACGTTTTTCATCCAAAAATGAAATACTGCCCCCAGAGGTTCAAGAGGTTAATGCAACCGCTGTGTCAGATTTCCAAAAAACTTTACGGAAAAAGAATAGTCTGAGAACGGCGCTCAGAGCCCAAACCAGCCAGAGAAATATCCGCCAAGTTGAGTAGTCAACATTAGTCATAAAAAGCATTAGAAATATTCACTTCCCTTTGATCTTCATCAGAATGCACTCCCAGAAATCGCAGTTCCACAATAAATGCTTGTTTTGTTCGATAATGTCCATCATTTATGTCCATTTATGTCCAATAGCTTCTTTTGTTAGGGCATTTGGTAAACAATCTAAAAGCGCGACCTGGTCCATTCGGACAAAATGTTCAAAACGTTATATTACAGGTCGAAGAAACTTGTCAAACTAAGTATAGAATCAATCTTTAGGATGTTTTCATCATAAAAGTTCAATAATGTTCCAATTGGAGAATTCCATTGTCTGTAGAATTGCACTGGAACGAGAGCAATCTCTCAAGTGAAAGTGCATGACTGAGAACGAGGCTGTAAGCAGACCCCTTAGTAAAACATCTCCTATCCGGCCCCCCTTCACATAAGCAGCCTGAACCCACGTTTTAAAGACGGTTGACATCTAGTGGAAGCCGTAGGAAGTGAAAAATAACCCATATCCCACTGTGTATTCGATAGGGGTGAGTTCAAAAACTACAATCCTCAGATTTCCCACTTCCTGTTTGGATTTTCTCTCAGGTTTTTGCCTGCCATATGAGTTCTGTTATACTCACAGACATCATTCAAACAGTTTTAGAGACTTCAGAGTGTTGTCTATCCAATACTACTAATAATATGCATATATTAGCATCTGGTACTGAGTAGGAGCCAGTTCACTCTGGGCATACTATTCATCCAAAAGTGAAAATGCTGCCCCCTATCCCAAACAAGTTAATAGCAACTTATTCCCTATCTTGTGCACTGTTTTCAGAGTCCATATGCTTCCATTTGGGATGCATCCAGGGGGCTGCATTCACAGACAGACCATGTTGTTTTCGCCTTCTCAGCGGGATAGAGAAGTTTACAGTGACATATATAGACATGATAAATATCTGTAATGAATACCTCCTTGTTTTCTTTGCTTTTTAAAAGTGCAAGCTCACATGGCTGTGTTTATTACACTCCACAGGGCCTTTAAGAGGGGGAGGAGAAGGATAGGGGGGACAAGGAATAGAGAGGGAAGGAGGATGAGGTGAAGAGGAGGGGTATGAGAAGCAGAACAATGAGGGGAGGATGAGAAGGAGGGGAAGAGGAGGAGGAGGAGGAGAGGGGGAGAAGAGGAGGATGGGTGTCAGGTTTTTAACAAGGTACTGTGTTCCTTCTCAGAAAAACTGAAGGGAGTGGGAAGAAGAGAGTGGCGGAGAGATTAAGTGTTCAGATGAGAATTTGAGATGCATAATTTATTAGGGACAAAGTAATTAAACAGCTGAGAGAGGCCCAGAGGACAGAAGCAGTCTGGATCAGGTAAAGGAGGGGGAACACTGGTTGCATCCCAGATGGCACCCTTTTCTGTATATAGTGTACTACTTTTGACCAGAGCCCACAGACACATAATTAAGAATGAGTTAGGTAGAGATAGTTGAATATCACGGCCCAGCCACATGGCATCAAGAGTAGAGAATACCCAGATATCTTATTTTTAAGATCTAATACAATGTAGGCCAATTGCCCAGACACAGTACTAGTGGTAGATGGTAATACTAATGTAGCACGTGGGATGTGTGAGCTTTTCGGGTGGCACATACTGGTAAGATGCTCCAGGAGGGTGTTCACATGTACTAGCAAAGAAAGAGTTATGTTCGTTATATAGCTCAGTTTGTTGTATGGGTCTGTTGACTCACTGTATTGTTATCCAGAAGGGCCACCAAACTTTGGCTAAATGTTGTTGTTATGCTAGCTGAGGAATGTGAGTATGTTAGAGTGATGGCAAATAAAGAACAAAGTCTTGTTCTTCCAACACAACATTGGCGACTAGGATGGCTGATCCCGCACCCCTCATCCCCACCATATCTCTGCCTCCTCTGGACCCATTTCTGCCTCACCCAGGTGGATTTGTCATTCCCTGGGAGCAATGGAAAGGCTAGTTTGAAACGTACCTTCTAGCCATAGGACTGTATACTGTTGCCGGCACCAGGAAACATGCTATCCTCCGACACTGCCTCGGAGAAGAGAGGCACCGCATTTTCAGCACTTTTTGACCTGCTGCCTCATACGAAGAATCAATAGCAGCTCTTAACGGAATTTTCTTTACATCTGAAAACGATCTACTAAGACAGCTTCTGTTCAAACAACATCAGAGAGCTCGTGAGTCAGCTAGCTGGTGAGTCAGTTAGCCAGTTAGTAGCTGATTTGAATGCTCTAGCACAGCAATGTAATTGTGGAGCAATACAAGACGAAACGATAAGAGATAAGCTGATTGAAACATTGCCAACCTCCTGGTACAACAAAGACTGTTACTTGAAGATGCTAATTTAACACTTGCTAATTCACTCACACTTGCTCTACAAATTGAATCAGCCACTTAATTTGGCGTTGTGGAAATTGTGGATCTACCATCACGCTACAAGGGCTCCAGATTGCCCAGCTAAGGGCCAGACATGCAGACGCTGTCAAAAGTTGAACCATTTTGCAAAGTGGTGCCGCTCCACATCAGCTCACGCATCAGCTCAACAGTCATACCCTGGATCTAGTTTTGTCCCGTAGAATAAATATTCTGGATCTAAATGTTTTTCCTCATAATCCTGGACTATCGGACCACCATCTATTTAGTTTGCAATCACAACAAATAATCAGCTCAGACCGCAACCAAGGATTATCAAAAGCCGCGCTATAAATTCTCGGACACCCCCAAAGATTCCTAAATGCCCTGCTCGACTCCCTCCACCTACCCTAGGACGTCAGAGTACAAATATCAGTTAACCACCTAACTGAGGATCTAAATTTAACATTGCATAATACCCTAGATGCAGTCGTAGCCCTGAAAACAAAACAAAAAATTGTCACAAGAAATTAGCTTTCTGGTATACAGAAAATACCCAATCCCTGAAGCAAGCTTCCAGAAAATAGGAATGGTAATGGCGCTCCGCCAAACTGGGAGTCTTCTGACTAGCTTGGAAAGACAGTGCCATGCAATATCAAAGAGCCCTCACTGCTGCTCGATAAACTTATTCTTCCAACCTAATTGAGGAGAATAAGAAGTCCAACATTTATTGTTGATACTGTTGCAAAGCTAATTAAAGAGCAACATTCCCAATAATAATAAAAAAAGCTGTTGCATTGCAACTCACATCCTTCATAAAGCTTCAGTCTGGTTTTAGACCCCATCATAGTACTGAGACTCAAATCCTTTTGTTCGCCCGAACTAGAATACCTCACACTCAAATGCAGACCGTATTACCTCCCAAGAGAATTCTCTTCGGTTATAGTCACAGCGGTGTATTTCCCCCTCAAGCTGATACCACGACGGCCATCAAGGAACTACACTGGACTTTATGCAAACTGGAAACCACATATCCTGAGGTGGCATTTATTGTAGCTGGGGATTTTAACAAATCAAATTTGAGTAAAACGCTACCGAAGTTCTATCAACACATTAACTGTAGTACTCGCGTTGGGAAAACACTCGATCACTGCTACTCCCCCTCCCAGGATACCTACCAGGCCCTCCCCCGCCCTTCCTTTGGTAAATCAGATCACGACTCCATTTAGCTCCTCCCTTCCTATAGGCAAAAACTCAAACAGGAAGTAACTGTGATAAGGTCAATTCAACTCTGGTCTGACCAATGGGAATCCATGCTTCAAGATTGCTTTGATCATGCGGACTGGGATATGTTCCGGGTAGCCTCTGAGAATAATATTGAGTTACAGTGGGGCAAAAAAGTATTTAGTCAGTCACCAATTGTGCAAGTTCTCCAACTTAAAAAGATGAGAGAGGCCTGTAATTTTCATCATAGGTACACTTCAACTATGACAGACAAAATGAGAAAGAAAATCCAGAAAAACACATTGTAGGATTTTTAATGCATTTATTTGCAAATTATGGTGGAAAATAAGTATTTGGTCACCTACAAACAAGCAAGATTTCTGGCTCTCACAGACCTGTAACTTCTTCTTTAAGAGGCTCCTCTGTCCTCCACTCGTTACCTGGATTAATGGCACCTGTTTGAACTTGTTATCAGTATAAAAGACACCTTCACACTCCAGACTCCAATATAGCCAAGACCAAAGAGCTGTCAAAGGACACCAGAAACAAAATTGTAGACCTGCACCAGGCTGGGAAGACTGAATCTGCAATAGGTAAGCAGCTTGGTTTGAAGAAATCAACTGTGGGAGCAATTATTTGGAAATGAAAGACATACAAGACCACTGATAATCTCCCTCGATCTGGGGCTCCACGCAAGATCTCACCCCGTGGGGTCAAAATGATCACAAGAACGGTGAGCAAAAATCCCAGAACCACACGGGGGGACCTAGGGAATGACCTGCAGAGAGCTGGGACCAAAGGAACAAAGCCTACCTGTCATGTATTGTCATGTTATGTCTTGTTCCTGTTCTTTCTCTTCTCTTCGTTTCCCCCTGCTGGTCGTTTTAGGTTACCTTCTCTCCCTCTATCTCTCTCTTTCTCTATGGTCCCTTTCCTTCTCCCAGCTGTCCCTCATTCTCCTCTAACGACCTCATTTACTCTCTCACACCTGTTCCCTCTTTTCCCTCTGATTAGGTCTCTATTTCTCTCTCTGTTTCTGCTTCTGTCTTTGTCGGATTCTCGTTTGCTTCGCCCTTGTTCTGTCCTGTCGTTATCTGCCTCTGCATTAGATGCTGCATTTGATCAGGTGCCTCTGTCCTCTACGGCCCGCGCCTACCCGGAGGGACCTGCAGTCAGTTGCCGCTAGCCCTGCTATTCTCCTCTACTGCTAGAAGGGGACTAGTCAACCGATACATCTGAAGAGGATTTATGTTTTCCCTGTGTTTGAACATTAAAAGACTCTGTTTCTGTTAAACCGCTTTTGGGTCCTCACTCACCTGCAGAACACTACCATCAGTAACACACTACTCCGCCAGGGACTCAAATCCTGCAGTGCCAGACGTGTCCCCCTGCTTAAGCCAGTACATGTCCAGGCCCGTCTGAGGTTTGCTAGAGAACATTTGGATGATCCAGAAGAAGATTGGGAGAATGTCATATGGTCAGATGAAACCAAAATATAACTTTTTGGTAAGAACTCAACTCGTCGTGTTTGGAGGACAAAGAATGCTGAGTTGTATCCAAAGAACACCATATCTACTGTGAAGCATGGGGGTGGAAACATGCTTTGGGGCTGTTTTTCTGCAAAGGGACCAGGACGACTGATCCGTGTAAAGAAAAGAATGAATGGGGCCATGTATCATGAGATTTTGAGTGAAAACCTCCTTCCATCAGCAAGGGCATTGAAGATGAAATGTGGCTGGGGCTTTCAGCATGACAATGATCCCAAACACACCGCCCGGGCAACGAAGGTGGGCTTCGTAAGAAGCATTTCAAGGTCCTGGAGTGGCCTAGCCAGTCTCCAGATCTCAACCCCATAGAAAATCTTTGGAGGGAGTTGAAAGTCCGTGTTAACCAGCAACAGCCCCAAAACATCACAGCTCTAGAGGAGATCTGCATGGAGGAATGGGCCAAAATACCAGCAACAGTGTGTGAAAACCGTGTGAAGACTTACAGAAAACATTTGACCTCTGTCATTGCCAACAAAGGGTATATAACAAAGTATTGAGATACACTTTTGTTATTGACCAAATACTTATTTTCTACCATAATTTGCAAATAAATTCATTAAAAGTCTTAATTAAAAGTTTTTCTAATTTTGTCTGTCATAGTTTAAGTGTACCTATGATGAAAATTACAGGCCTCTCACATCTTTTTAAGTGGGAGAACTTGCACAATTGGTGGCTGACTAAATACTTTTTTGCCCCACTATATACACGGACACAGTGACTAAGTTCATCAGGAAATGTACAGTTTAGGGGATGTTGTTCCCGCTCTGACTATTAAAACCTACCCAAACCAGAAACCGTGGATGGATGGCAGCTTTCTCGCAAAACTGAAAGTGCGAACCACCTCATTTAACCATGGCAAGGTAAAAACCTAGTCTCTGTCCAGTGTTTACAGACATATTCAATCTCTCCCTATCCCAGTCTACTGTCCCCACTTGCTTCAAGATGTCCACCATTGTTCCTGTACCCAAGAAAGCAACGATAACTGAACTAAATTACTATCTGTAATCATGAAGTGCTTTGAGAGGCTATTTAAAGATCATATGACCTACACTTTACCCGACACCCTAGACCCACTCCAATTTGAATACCGCCACAATAGATCCATGGATGACGCAGTCGCCATCACACTGAACGCTGCCCTATCCCATCTGGACAAGAGTGTAACCAACAAGATTCCATAGTTTCTTGATGTCTTAGGTTGTAGGCTTCGCCCTGGTCACTCCCTAGACACACCCATTGTCACTTCCTTTTTTGAGTGGATGAGTTAAGTTCCGGGGAGGCAGTGTGACTGCATGTTGGTGGGAGAAAATGCAGGGTTGGCTAGGAAACTTTTGTTCGTTTTAACACCTAGTTTCTACTATGATATACTTATGACTAGGGTTGCAAAGGGTTGGAAACTTTACGGTAAATTTAAAGGAATTTTTCCTGAAATTTTCCATGGGAGTTGTCCCTGGAATTTTGGCAATTTTGATTAAATTACTTTTTAAAAAGTTAGCTTATAACAGTGAACCTTTTTTGTGGGATACACATAAGGCAATTCTAGGTCTGTGGCATATTTTGGTTAAAGCTAGGGGGCATAATTTTCACTTTTGGATAAATAGCGTGCCCAATTTCAACTTCCTGCTACTCATGCCAAGAATATAAGATATGCATAGTATTCATAGAGTTGGATAGACAACATTCTGAAGTTTCTAAAACTGTTTGAATCATGTCTGTGAGTATACCAGAACTTATGTAGCAGGCAAAACCCCGAGGACTAACTGTTCAGAATTTTTTTCCCCATCTCTGTTCCCTATATTGTCTTTGCCATTGGATATTTAATAAGAACCTATTTTCAGTTCCTACCGCTTCCACACGATGTCGCCTGTCTTTGGAATATGGTTGAGGTTATTCCTTTGTTTTATGAGGAAGTAGGCCAACTCGGAACAGGGGACACTTTTGTGAGTTGCGCAAGACGTGAAGAGCAGAGCTGGTTTCGTTTCGTTCATGTATACAGATTGCCCTGTCTACAATTTGATCAATTATAAACGTTTAAAAACACCTAACGTTGTATTACAAAAATAGTGGTCCTTCTGTAGCTCAGTTGGTAGAGCATGGCGCTTGTAATGCCAGGGTAGTGGGTTCGATTCCCGGGACCACCCATACGTAGAATGTATGCACACATGACTGTAAGTCGCTTTGGATAAAAGCGTCTGCTAAATGGCATATATTATTATTATATTATTAGTTTGAAATATTTTGACAAAGTTTATAGGCAACTTTTGAAATATTTTTTAGTGACGTTGTGTTTTTCTAAGCTGTTTTTTTCTGGATCAAACGCGCTTTATAAATGGACATTTTCGATATATATGGACGGAATTAATCGTGCAAAAGGACCAATTCTGATGTTTATGGGACATATTGGAGTGCCAACAAAAGAAGCTTGTCAAAGTTAATGCATATTTTATTTCAGCGTTTTGTGTAGCACCTGCTACGCTAGCTCCTTTGTTTACTGCTGGTGCAGATGGATGCAGGCTATCAGATAAGAGCTTCTTATGCTTTCGCCGAAAAGCATTTTAAAAATCTGACATGTTGGCTGGATTCACAACGAGTGTAGCTTTAATTATCTTACATGTGTGATTTAAGGAAAGTTTGAATTTTATAGGATTTTATTTGAATCTGGCGCTCTGCACTTCCCCTGGCAATTGGCCAGTTGAGACGCTAGCGTCTCCCCTATCCATAAGGGGTTTTAAGGGTTAATGCCACATGGTCAAGGCTTGCACAGATCGGCAGGAACGTTCCTGAGGTCAAATTGTGCTTCTCACCCTAAAGGTTCTCCCACTGTCACCCAAAAGCAAATGAAAATTAGGGCCAGGCTTCATTATGGGCCTACTTTTTCTCATGGTCGTTGACGAGCGAGCTAAGGTCAAGCGGGGCATCTCGTTGAACTCGGCAGTGTGTGTGTGTGTGTGTGTGTGTGTGTGTGTGAGCTTTTCTTTGACATCTGTCGGGAGAAATTACTGATTTACAGTTCATGAGGGTTGCCTAATAACACATATGAAGTTTTGAAAAGATGTGACCTTTTTAACCCTTCAAAACAGCACCTATGACACCATTTTAAGGCACTTCCGGTTTTACAGGAAGCTGAAAGTGAACACATATCCTCCTTGGGGGAGGCATTATAGAATTTGGAGTTAAGTCTTTACGTTAAGAACTGACTTATTTACGGAGGGTTTAGTGAGTGTGTGTTATTTCAGAAAATCACAGAAAATCACAAAAATCTCGCAGAGCTCTGAAGCACACTTTAAAAAGATTTGTATGAAGACACTGCAACTGGATCTGTAACTTAAAAATATATATATCTTTTTGAACATCACCAATTTGACATTGTACGATTTCTCTTAAATTATGATATATAAATGGCTGGTTCTTTTTTTATTGACACCATAGGTTAATTTACTTTGACATGAAGCGGAAAAATTATTGCTCTATTTTCATCTTTGACCTTTAATCACAGAAAAATGGCCATAACTCAAAAACGGTTGAGGCCGAGACGCCATCTTGTTCGGGGCCAACTGCCCATTATGCCAAACCTATGCTCACCAATTTTCATCTTCGAAGTCTTTTCCGTTTAGGAGATAAGGCCATGTCGCGATTCGGGATGTTTTGTACATTTGCAATATGATTCCATTCGCCCTCTTGTGGGAAAATGACCAAAATGTCAACATTTTATAAAACGGAAATCGAATGTCCGAGAGTTCGTTTGATGACTTCCTGGAAGATCCGGCCCTGCCACACGGCCCGACGCCGTCCGCAAATTTTAGAAACAATTTTGGACGTCTAGTAAGGGACCGTACATTTGCAATGTGGACTTTCTCACTAACCATATGGCAAGAGTCAAAATGTTCCCATATATATATATATTAGAGAAGCGCTCCCGCTATGGGAATCAAATTAGCGGAAATTTCAAGTGCGCCACGTATAGTTTTTGATCAAACTCAAACTTTCATTAATACACACATACAAGGTATTGAATTAAAGCTACACTCGTTGTGAATCTATCAACCAAGTCAGATTTGTAAAATGCTTTTCGGGGAACGCATGAGAGGTTTTTATCTGATACCATGCACCCTCAAATACAGCAACGTCACCAAAAACAACAGATTTTGCGTTATCAGTCGCTACCCAAAACACTGGAATAAAATATAAAACATTCATTACCGTTGACGAGCTTCTTTCTAGGCACTCCTATATATCCCATAAACATCCCAGTTGGGTCTTTTTCCCGATTAAATCCGTCATTGTATAGCCAAAATGTCATTTTCTGAAGACCGGTCTGATGCAGGAATATTCTGTTTTCCAAGACGCAACGTCACTTTTTAAAATGACAAAAGGTGCCTATATACTTTTACAAAACACTTCAAATTACTTTTCTAACCCAACTTTAGGTATTAATAAACGTTAATTAGCTATACAATTCATGACGGGGCGATTTGTATTCGATAGGAGCGAGTCTGGAAATCACCGGCCATCTTGGTAATTTTAATAACTTCCTGTTGACAAACTGAAACCGGAAAGGCTAAAACGTAATAGAACAAAGGATTTATTCTGCTCAAAACGCCAGCACTGGCGACATCGTGTGGAAGCTGTAGGCGTTTACATTACGGGTGGATATATTTTCGTTCGTCTTTAACAATACATTGACTGGCGTAGTAATATATTTTTTGTGTTTTTGGAGAACAGTTTTTTGAGGGATTTTTACTGCTAAACACGTTGTGTTATAGCCACAGACACGATTTAACCAGTTTTGGAAACCTCTGAGTGTTTTCTATCCACAGATACTATCCATATGCATGTACTATATTCCTGGCATGAATAGCAGGGCGCTGAAATGTTGCGCGATTTTTAACAAAAAGCTAAGAAAATTCGCAGCATCCTTATGAGGTATGTTATGATGCGGTGAGAGACTAGTGTAGTGCGTCCAACAGAATATGTGCAAACTGTGGGCCACTCATGCAACAGGCTGTCGAGCTGCTCACGAAGCTGTGGGCTGGTGTCCGCCCCATTAACCAGCTGCTGTATTAGGGATTCAGATTCCTCACAGTGTGACATGGAGACATTTGCCTCCTTCTCTGGATCCCCTAAGAGAGCCTTATTTGAGCTACCCAGTGGATTTGGGATGACCAGATACATATGTATGGTCTGTGGGCTGCCGGATGTTGACCCCTGCTGGTAGAAAGGGAAATAAGATCATCCTGTGACTACTGATAAACCATAACATGGGTTTTTGAAGTCAAGACTGAGGCCAGTCATCATCAGAAAGTCAAGCCCAACAATAACTGGAAAGGCCAGGTGATCATCCCTCATGACATAGACATCAAGAGTCCATTGTTGTACATGGAGAGAACAGCCCATCTCTGCATGCCCCATGGCTTTGTTGGCTTGGCCATTCGCTAACACAAAAGTCAGAGCCTGGTTTCAATTCCTCTTTGGGCCTGTCTTGTCGTAAAAATTAGAACCAAACAATCATCTTCATTTAACCTGTTTGGGATAGGGGGCAGCATTTTCACGTTTGGATGAAAGGCGTCCCTAGAGTAAACTGCCTGCTACTCAGTCCCAGTTGCGAATATATGCATATAATTAGTAGATTTGGATAGAAAACACTCAGAAGTTTCTAAAACGGTTTGAATGATGTCTGTGAGTATAACAGAACTCATATGCTAGGCGAAAACCTGAGAAAAATCCAACCAGGAAGTGGGAAATCTGAGGTTTGTAGTTTTTCAACTCTTGGCCTATCGAATACACAGTGTCTATGGGGTCATATTGCACTTCCTAAGGCTTCCACTAGATGTCAACAGTTTTTAGAACCTTGTTTGATGCTTCTACTGTGAAAGAGGGGGGAATAAGGGCTCTTTGAGTCAGTGGTTGTCACGGTTTTCTTCCTGGGAAGGAGAGGCGGACCAAAACGTGGTTATAGGTTTTTTTAATGGACAGACGGGAGACTCTAGCATAAAGCTCTGGACAGACGGGAGACTCTAGCAGCTCTGGACAGACGGGAGACTCTGACCAAACAAAACATAGCAGCTCTGGACATACTGGGAGACTCTAGCAGCTCTGGACAGACGGGAGACTCTAGCGGCTCTGGACAGACGGGGAGACTCTAGAGGGGCGGCTCTGGACAGACGGGAGACTCTAGCGGCTCTGGACTGACGGCTCTGGAGACTCTAGCGGCTCTGGACTGACGGGAGGCGGGGCAGCTCTGGACAGACGGGAGACTCTAGCGGCTCTGGACAGACGGGAGGCGGCGCTGGGCAGACGGCCAGCTCAGACGGCGCTGGGCAGACTGGGGGTTTCCGGCAGAGCTGGAGAGGAGGAACGCTCTGGCAGCCCTGGACGGAGGAGCTCTGGCGCCTCTGGACTGAGGGGCGGAAGCTCTGGCAGCGCTGGACAGGAGAGAGACTGGACAGCGGGAGCTAGCAGCTCTGGACAGACGGGAGACTCTAGCGGCTCTGGACAGACGGGAGACTCTAGCGGCTCTGGACTGACGGGCAGCTCAGGCGGTGCTGGGCAGACGGCCAGCTCAGACGGCGCTGGGCAGACTGGGGTTTCCGGCAGAGCTGGAGAGGAGGAACGCTCTGGCAGCCCTGGACGGAGGAGCTCTGGCGCCTCTGGACTGAGGGGCGGAAGCTCTGGCAGCGCTGGACAGGCGAGAGACTCCGGCAGCGCTGGACAGGCGGGAGACTCCGGCAGCTCAGGACAGACGGGAGACTCTGGCAGCTCAGGACAGACGGGAGACTCTGGCAGCTCAGGACAGACGCGAGACTGGCAGCTCAGGACAGACGGGCGGAAGCTCTGGCAGCTCAGGACAGACGGGAGACTCTGGACAGGCGGCGGCTCAGGACAGACGGGCAGACTCTGGCAGCTCAGGACAGACGGGCGGAAGCTCTGGCAGCTCAGGACAGACGGGCGGAAGCTCTGGCAGCTCAGGACAGACGGGCGGAAGCTCTGGCAGCTCAGGACAGACGGGCGACTCTGGCAGCTCAGGACAGACGGGCGACTCTGGCAGCTCAGGACAGACGGGCGACTCTGGCAGCTCAGGACAGACGGGCGACTCTGGCAGCTCAGGACAGACGGGCGACTCTGGCAGCTCAGGACAGACGGGCGACTCTGGCAGCTCAGGACAGACGGGCGACTCTGGCAGCTCAGGACAGACGGGCGACTCTGGCAGCTCAGGACAGACGGGAGACTCTGGCAGCTCAGGACAGACTGGAGACTCTGGCAGCTCAGGACAGACGGGAGACTCTGGCAGCTCAGAGTTCCAGGTCTCCGGTAGCCTCTGGAACTGCCGATCTGTGGCCAACAAGGCAGAGTTCATCTCAGCCTATGCCTCCCTCCAGTCCCTCGACTTCTTGGCACTGACGGAAACATGGATCACCACAGATAACACTGCTACTCCTACTGCTCTCTCTTCGTCCGCCCACGTGTTCTCGCACACCCCGAGAGCTTCTGGTCAGCGGGGTGGTGGCACCGGGATCCTCATCTCTCCCAAGTGGTCATTCTCTCTTTCTCCCCTTACCCATCTGTCTATCGCCTCCTTTGAATTCCATGCTGTCACAGTTACCAGCCCTTTCAAGCTTAACATCCTTATCATTTATCGCCCTCCAGGTCCCCTCGGAGAGTTCATCAATGAGCTTGATGCCTTGATAAGCTCCTTTCCTGAGCACGGCTCACCTCTCACAGTTCTGGGCAACTTTAACCTCCCCACGTCTACCTTTGACTCATTCCTCTCTGCCTCCTTCTTTCCACTCCTCTCCTCTTTTGACCTCACCCTCTCACCTTCCCCCCCTACTCACAAGGCAGGCAATACGCTCGACCTCATCTTTACTAGATGCTGTTCTTCCACTAACCTCATTGCAACTCCCCTCCAAGTCTCCGACCACTACCTTGTATCCTTTTCCCTCTCGCTCTCATCCAACACTTCCCACACTGCCCCTACTCGGATGGTATCGCGCCGTCCCAACCTTCGCTCTCTGTCCCCCGCTACTCTCTCCTCTTCCATCCTATCATCTCTTCCCTCTGCTCAAACCTTCTCCAACCTATCTCCTGATTCTGCCTCCTCAACCCTCCTCTCCTCCCTTTCTGCATCCTTTGACTCTCTATGTCCCCTATCCTCCAGGCCGGCTCGGTCCTCCCCTCCCGCTCCGTGGCTCGACGACTCATTGCGAGCTCACAGAAATGGGCTCCGGGCAGCCGAGCGGAAATGGAGGAAAACTCGCCTCCCTGCGGACCTGGCATCCTTTCACTCCCTCCTCTCTACATTTTCCTCCTCTGTCTCTGCTGCTAAAGCCACTTTCTACCACTCTAAATTCCAAGCATCTGCCTCTAACCCTAGGAAGCTCTTTGCCACCTTCTCCTCCCTCCTGAATCCTCCTCCCCTTCCCCCTCCTCCCTCTCTGCAGATGACTTCGTCAACCATTTTGAAAAGAAGGTTGACGACATCCGATCCTCGTTTGCTAAGTCAAACGACACTGCTGGTTCTGCTCACACTGCCCTACCCTGTGCTCTGACCTCTTTCTCCCCTCTCTCTCCAGATGAAATCTCGCGTCTTGTGACGTCCGGCCGCCCAACAACCTGCCCGCTTGACCCTATCCTCTCTTCTCCAGACCATTTCCGGAGACCTTCTCCCTTACCTCACCTCGCTCATCAACTCATCCCTGACCGCTGGCTACGTCCCTTCCGTCTTCAAGAGAGCGAGAGTTGCACCCCTTCTGAAAAAACCTACACTCGATCCCTCCGATGTCAACAACTACAGACCAGTATCCCTTCTTTCTTTTCTCTCCAAAACTCTTGAACGTGCCGTCCTTGGCCAGCTCTCCCGCTATCTCTCTCAGAATGACCTTCTTGATCCAAATCAGTCAGGTTTCAAGACTAGTCATTCAACTGAGACTGCTCTTCTCTGTATCACGGAGGCGCTCCGCACTGCTAAAGCTAACTCTCTCTCCTCTGCTCTCATCCTTCTAGACCTATCGGCTGCCTTTGATACTGTGAACCATCAGATCCTCCTCTCCACCCTCTCCGAGTTGGGCATCTCCGGCGCGGCCCACGCTTGGATTGCGTCCTACCTGACAGGTCGCTCCTACCAGGTGGCGTGGCGAGAATCTGTCTCCTCACCACGCGCTCTCACCACTGGTGTCCCCAGGGCTCTGTTCTAGGCCCTCTCCTATTCTCGCTATACACCAAGTCACTTGGCTCTGTCATAACCTCACATGGTCTCTCCTATCATTGCTATGCAGACGACACACAATTAATCTTCTCTTTTCCCCCTTCTGATGACCAGGTGGCGAATCGCATCTCTGCATGTCTGGCAGACATATCAGTGTGGATGACGGATCACCACCTCAAGCTGAACCTCGGCAAGACGGAGCTGCTCTTCCTCCCAGGGAAGGACTGCCCGTTCCATGATCTCGCCATCACGGTTGACAACTCCACTGTGTCCTCCTCCCAGAGCGCTAAGAACCTTGGCGTGATCCTGGACAAACACCCTGTCGTTCTCAACTAACATCAAGGCGGTGGCCCGTTCCTGTAGGTTCATGCTCTACAACATCCGCAGAGTACGACCCTGCCTCACACAGGAAGCGGCGCAGGTCCTAATCCAGGCACTTGTCATCTCCCGTCTGGATTACTGCAACTCGCTGTTGGCTGGGCTCCCTGCCTGTGCCATTAAACCCCTACAACTCATCCAGAACGCCGCAGCCCGTCTGGTGTTCAACCTTCCCAAATTCTCTCACGTCACCCCGCTCCTCCGCTCTCGCCACTGAAACCCCACCTCTTTAAGGAATACCTAGGATAGGATAAAGTAATCCTTCTCACCCCCCTTAAAAGATTTAGATGCACTATTGTAAAGTGGCTGTTCCACTGGATGTCATAAGGTGAATGCACCAATTTGTAAGTCGCTCTGGATAAGAGTGTCTGCTAAATGACTTAAATGTAAATGTAAATGTAAAGCTCAGGACAGACGGAAGCATCTGTAGGGAAGAGACGGAGAGAGCCTGGTGCGGGGGGCTGCCACCGGAGGCCTGGTGCGTGGATGTGGCACCGGGATAGACTGGACCATGGAGTTCCACTGGAGGGCTCGAGCACCGAGCCTGCCCAACCCTACCTGGCTGGATAATCCCCGTAGCCAGGCCAGTGCAGCGAGGTGGAATAGCCCGCACTGGGCTGTGCTGGCGAACCGGGGACACCATTCGTAGGGCTGGTGCCATGTACCCCGGCCCAAGGAGACACACTGGAGGCCAGATGCGCTGAGCCGGCTTCATGACAGCTGGTTCGAATCCCACTCTAGCCCAGCCGATACGAGGCGCTGCTATGTACCGCACCGGGCTATGCCTGCGCACCGGGGACAACTTGGGCCTCGCGGCATAACACGGTGCCTGCCTGGTCCATCTCTCTCCACGGTAAGCACGGGGAGTTGGCTCAGGTCTCCTACCTCACTTAGCCACACTCCCCGTGTGCACCCCTTCCAATACATTTTTGGGGCTGCCTCTCGGGCTTCCAACCGCGCTGCCGTGCTGCCTCCTCATACCACTGCCTCTCGGCTTTCGCTGCCTCCAGCTCTGCCTTGGGCCGGCAATATTCCCCAGCCTTTGCCCAGGGTCCTTTGCCGTCCAAAACCTCCTCCCATGTCCAGGAGTCTGGAGATCGCTGCTGCCCGTTACCACGCTGGTGGTGGGTGATTCTGTAACGACCAATTTGCAGCGTGGTATGTGTCCATTTTAAGACAAACTGAACACTACACAAATACAAAATAACAAAGTGAAACAAACAAAACAGTCCCATGTGGTAACAGACACTAACACGGAAAATAATCACCCACAACTCAAAAGTGTAACCAGGCTACCTAAGTATGGTTCTCAATCAGGGACAACGATAGACAGCTGCCTCTGATTCAGAACCATACCAGGCCAAACACAGAAATCCCAAAACATAGAAAAAGGAACATAGACAAATCACCCAACTCACGCCCTGACCACTATAACAAAGACATAACAAAAGAACTAAGGTCAGAACGTGACACCCATACCTTGTCACAACACAACTGATTGGCTCAAATACATAAAAGGAAGAGGTTCCACAAATGAACTTTTAAGAAGGCACACCTGTTAATTGAAATGCATTCCAGGTGACAACTTGAAGCTGGTTGAGAGAATGCCAAGAGTGTGCAAAGCTGTCATCAAGGCAAAGGGTGGCTACTTTGAAGAATCTCAAATATAAAGTATATTTTGATTTGTTGGACACTTTTTTTGGTTACTACATGATTACATATATGTTAATTAATAGTTTTGATCTCTTCTCTAAAACTCTACAATATTTACGTATTTATTTACTTATTCTCCGGACTCCGACATTGCTCATCCTAATATTTCTATATTTCTTAATTCCATTATTTTACTTTTAGATTTGTTAGTATTGTTGTGTGTTAAATATTACTGCACTGTTAGAGCTAGGAACACACGCATTTCGCTACACACGCAATAACATCTGCTAAATATGTGTATTTGACCAATAAAATTAGATCTGCATTTATATAGCTCCTGTGAGTTTGTTGTGTGGGTCTTTTGACTCACCTTATTGTTATCCAGAAGGGCTACTGTACTTTGGCTAAACATTGTTAATATACTAGCTGAGGAACATGAGCATGTTAGAGTGATCGCTAATAAACCAGTGTCCTTTATAAAGAACAAAGTCTCATTCGTCCAACACAAACACATAAGTCCTGGGTTCGAGCCTCGTTGTGAGATGAAGTGGTACTCGCTAAGCAGGCAGCGTCACGTCCTTCACACACATTGGTAATCCAAAAGTAGTGATGCCCTCTGACTTTACACACTACTTACTATGCACTATGGAAATGATCTATTAAATGTGTGTTATGAATTTGATAAATAATGACTAAATGATGTATACATTTAACGTACAACTATAACTAACAGAATACTACCCTGTCACTGTATGATTGTATGAAACTTCTTAGAATCATAAAACTAAATCCGATGGGTGTAATTTTAGTCTAGAATTAGAACAAGGACTTTCTGTTCCTTTGTAGTATGTAAGCAGTGTGTAAGTGAGAAACAAATGGAGCTATCGTCAGACAAGCTGGAATACTGTGTTCCTTACATGACATTCTGTCCCCAGCCAGGGAGGGGAGAGACCTTGGACTTGTAGTAGATTGTTTAACAGGTGGCAGACAACGTATTAGTAGGAGAAGACTTGTGAACTATGTTGCCATTGTATCTGTGAGGAGGAGGGACATTTATGACGAAATGTGAGGTATATAGACCAATGTACCGGAAATGATAGGGAGAGCTCTCTAAATAAACATTCCTGACAATTGTAGCTGGGCCTCTGTCTGATTAACTCCAACCAGTTTCCTACAAATTCTGGGTATCAGGCTGAGTAATCAATCAAATTGGGTTTATGAACACTGAGAACATAATTATCTTGACAGGTATAGGCTTAATCTGTGCATGGGAAATCGGCCCTGTATGTGCTGTCACAATATAGCTAAGCTACTGCTCTCAGCTATTTTAAAGTGGTCCCACCTCAGTCTGTAGCTGACCTGAATTCTGCCTCTCCTCCTGGCCCATTTCCGCTACCCCCCTACTCCCACCCTCTCTGACTCCCACTGCTTGACATTTGAAACTCCACAGGTAGGTATTGGAATGTCACTTCCCCTACTCCCCTCTCTCTCTATATCCCTCACTCAGTCTATCTATCCCTCTCTCTCTATCCCTTTCTCAATTTCAATGTAATTTTAAGGGCAGGGTCGTTGACGTGGTAAATATTACCTCCTATTATCAAGGCATTATTATCCTTCCCACTCTCTTTCTCCTCCTCCTCTATCCCGAGCTTCCATTTAATTTAGTGAGACTCGGATCAAAGAGAAGGAGAAAAGAGCCTCTCCTTTCAGGTGGAGGGGGAGAAGGGAAAGGGGTGACAGTAGGAGGTAATTGGTCGTCAGAATCCCACAGGGCTCAATTCAATCACCAGTCACACAATAGCTTCCCTTCTGCCTGGAAGGAAGTATTCCTGAACATGCGCACATACTTTTTTCCTCCTCTGGCTCTTGCGCTCTCTCATACCACCCTACACACACACACACACACACACACACACACACACACACACTTCCAGACTGGGAGCATGTGAGAAACTGCTGGGGACACTCAGAGCCCATTATCTACGTAATGATGTCTTATTCATGCTGCAGGAATAGAAGTGTAATTATACTGATCTCTCTCCCTGCGTGCATTTCTTTCTCTCTCCTCTTTCAGTCTCTACTCTACAGAGTGCTGCTGAGGCTACAGTAGACCTTCATTGCAAAACAGCGTGCTTTAATAAATTATTTGGTCACGTGAATATATATTTAGAATAGTTATATCTAACTAAGTTAATGAAATTCACTGAGACTTATCCTCCCCTTCCTCATCTGAGGAGCCTCCACTGTCACAGAGCTGTAAATGTATTAATACTTTAGTATTCATTTATGAATGATGAGCATGCACACACATACAACTCTACCGAACAGTGTCACACTACTCTGATACTGTGGTCCTGGATCTTGGACCCATCACTTGGGAAGGGACTAGGATTAGTTTGCGTTTACACATTTAGCACGGATCAGGGTACCAAACGCCCCAGGATCCCGATAGTACAAAAGGATAGACTCCATTTTCACTTGGTATTAAAGACCTGTATCCAGTTTAGAGAACCAGATATAACAAAAGCGCATGTGATCTGATTGTGATCATATCTGGCTGACTGACCACCTCCGGAGGTGGACGGATTCACATTGTATCTGGATCTCTACTGTATCAGGCTACTGAAAGTGCATACAGAGCTTTCGAAAGGAAAGCACGTATAGCACAGTGAAAGGAAATCGGGACACATTCAGGACACATGTGAAGGCCTTAATTCCACTTTCCCTCTCTTGGCCATGCGTGGGTCAACCCAGCAAGCCAACAGGTAAACAGAGCTACCATGACACCAGTACCACTGCATTAGTAATAGTGCTTATAAATTAGAAGCCTTATTCATGGGTATTACTGAATGTATTCAATATTCATGATAAGCTTACTATTACAGTTTTTTCCAACTGCTTACACACGTTTTCAAAACTATCTCCTTTTTTCAAAACTCTATACACAATTCCCAAAACAGCACACCCAAAATGTAAAACCCAGTGTGGCATTGTGATGGAGGACCCCGTTTTGAGTGATGGCAGCACACATAGTTATATTACCCCCACGCTGTCCAGGGACATTGGTAATTGCCCTCTGTCCTCTGTCCTCTCTTCTTCCGTGGCACCTGGTTTAGGTGAGGTTGAAGCCAACCTCATCCACATGAATAAATTCATGGCGCATTACATGGGCATCCAGCTCCAATACTCTCTGTAACAGACAAAAGGATATACAGATGAGTAAATATGGTGTGTCTGAAGTACTGGATGTAGTGTTGCATACATACCTCTACAAAGTCATGTCGCATATTCTTGACTCTGTCAGTTTCTCTCAAATGGCACTTTGTAAAGTTGTTTCATCGTCACTCGGTGCCGTTGGAGGATGCGTTGTATTGTCGACAGGCTTACAGCATTGATGTTGTTAAATATGGTGTCATTCAAGATATGCTCTCTTATCTCTCGAATCCTAATTGCATTGTTGGCCAAAACCATATTTATAATTGCAGTCTCTTGTACATCTGTAAACAAGCGTCCTCGTCTTCCATGATGTCTTTGCCTTTCCATTCTGTACAGTATTCAAACACAGTATGTGTTCAGCATAGGAACTGTAAACAATGTACAAAAAAATGTAGTACAGCATGATAACCAACCTCATTCATTCAATGCAGTGCAGTAAATGGATGGCTTAGAGTTACAAATGTTTATGCAATACTATGCATTCATATGTATTTTACAGTACATTACTGTAATGCTAAAATAGTCATCAGATAGTTACATACCTGTTCTCATTTCTGAAGGTTCGAATTATGGACGCCACTGTAAATCGACTCATGTTGGGCTGGACTCTCAGTTCAGCCTCTCTCATGGTCAAACCGTGGTTGATCACATGATCAACAAGTGTTGCCCTAATCTCATCAGAGATGACTCTCCTTCCTTCTCTTCTTTGCCCTCGTCCTCTTCTTCCTCTTCCTCTCCCTCCTACTCCTCTTGCTCTCTGTCCATTGTTGGCATCAACGGTTCAAAACAGGTCATCTGACCTTTGACCTATTTATAGGCCGATACTACAGTAAAGCAAGTGATTGGTTAGTGATCAGTTAAGCTATCAGTGTGTGTGTGACCTGGTGAATAAGTGTAGCATTTTGATTGGTTGTGTTTGGAAAAGGAAAGCAAGTCACTTCCTGTTAGATTTTTGTGTTTTAGGTAGAGAATTGTGTGTCGTGTTTTGAAAAAACAATTATGCAATTGACAACTGAGTCAAAGGCTGAGAAATAGCTTATGGTTTTGGATATTTGGTGTGTAGTTTTTCACTTTGAGTGAGAGGTTTCAAATATGTGCAACGTGTGTGCAACATGAAAAGATTTTGTGTGTAAGCAGTTGGAAAAAACTGTAAGCTTACTATTTAAGACACAGGTTAAGCCTATTCCTGGACTAAAAAGCACTTTCAATTGAGATTCTCCATTGAGTTTGGGATTTTGCGGTATCTTTGCATTATTATGTCTCCATTCCTATAATAGTTAGAGCATGAGTCAATGGTTGCATCCAAAAGGGTCATTATTCCCCATCTAGTGCACTACTTTTGACCTGGGTCTGAGGGCGAGTGCTGTTATAGAGTGTTATACAGGCCAACTTCAGGGAAATTGTAAACAATTTACAAAGTTCGATTTTTGGTGGCCCATTAAGTGTATAGAGACAAAAAAACGGGGGGAAATTACAACGTTACTTGTGCAGGTCTTAGTCTAGCTGACTGAATATAAATATTTACCTCTCTCACCTTCAGTATTTCAACTTTCTCTCTGACATTTATTGATGAAATCACAGGAATAACTTTGACCCCTTTCTTCTATTCAAGATCAAATAAATGAGGCTCAGAAGGTTGATTGATCTGTGTGTTTTAATTGGAAAATTAAAATTGACCTCTCAAACATTATCGTTCTTTAAAAGGTTTTTCCAACAGTAAGACAGCACTAATATCGGCATGACTGTCTGCAGGTCAGATATACAATATTTCACAGACTTCTGACCGGACCCTGTACAAACACTTGAGAAACTGTCCCGTCAGAATCCATACAGTTTCTTATTAAAGAAGAATATTACAACAACTCAAACTTGTTCTGGTAGTTCTGTCTCCAAAGTCCCCACACCATTGTGCTTGCACAATATTGTCCAATTTTGCAAAATCTGAAATCTGGCAACCCTAGTGGGATACTTTATAAGTGACATAATTTGTTATGGGCCAGTGTGCTGACTGTCTGATGGGCAGCTAAAGTGGTGTCTGCAACTTTCTGTCCTGCAGCTCCCTGGCAGCCCAGCCACTGATGAATAACCCCAGCCAGACAGAGGAACTGTGCCCTCAGCCAGGGTGTCAAGTTACGTACCTGATATACATCCTATCTCTGTGTGTGTGGATTAGAGGATTGCATTTTTAGAATACAGATGTAGGATGCTAATTTGATCACTTTTGTTGCTGAAAATGCAAACTTGCAGTGTATTCATGGTTTAAAAAGGTTTCTAAAGTTTGTAATTTCCACTTTAAAATGCCACTTCATTTGTCCTAACGACAAATGCATCAACCACTACACAATTCACATTTCCTGTTGCTGCAAGTTTTTTTCCCTGCTGTAGCAAATTGGCTTAAATTAAGATCCTACATCTGTATACAGGTAAGTGTATCTGCTAATCTTTGGAACCCAGAAGCAAATTTACAATGCACTAGACTAGGTATAGTGGTTCTTCCTTTAAAAGTTGTGGCGTACTGTAGCACAGCTTGCGGGCTACCGCAGAATTCTATGGCACGTTATTTAAGTGTCAGCCATTGTTGCCAGAATGATGCAATTTACCACAATCTGCCACCATCCACCACAAATGGTGGCAGTCTTCAGGCATTTCAACAGAATCAACACCTTGAGAACAATGTTCACTCAAATATTTTCGACACAGCAAATTTCAGGTCTGTTGAGGGTAAACTTGAATGTTGTGAAATTATGTGCAACTTCCAGCATGTGTTTACTGTGAACACCGAGGCTGTACCGGCTTTAAGTTACAGTATTAACAGGGGCCATGTAGGCTACTGTGACTATTTGATCATAATGTATGCCTACCAGAATGGACTACCATCAAAAACAATGGACAAAATGCATCCCATAATATTTTAACATAGAAATAGCTGTTCTAATCATTCCACCTACAGCAGCAGCCAATGTGTGGTGTTCAATATAGGCCATCATTGCATGTTTATCCACTTGTCCTTCAGACAAGGAGGTGACTGAAAATGTTGTTGTGTTGTTTGACACAAGAAACCAACTCTGATTGGTTATGCCACACCGGTCTGAAACATTGATAGTGTTTTAACTAACACGAAAACTCTAGAAAGTTGAGTGAAGTTCAATCTTGCGCATGTGGAGCTGAAGGTGAGATGCCTCTAAAAAGGTGAGATGTCCTATAAAATCACAACGCCCCCCCCTAAAAACTTAAACTTTCCTAAGTTCAATACATTTTCTAGTAAGTTCAACATTTTTTTGAAATATTTGAACCCTTTACACTCGTGGGAATTGGCCTATGGACAGAGACAAATAAAAACAAATTGAGCTGGAGAAATATGAGAAGCATATGCATAACCATGGTATCAATTTGAAAAGGAAAACTTTAGATATTATTTGGAAATTATCCGACCAAAGGTGTGGACACAACAGTTTATCTGATATAAGACTGAATCCGAACATTAGACTGTTGATTTTATGTGCATTTATATTTACTGTACTTATTGCAGCATTTGTCTATATCGAATGGACACATCATGGAAAATTTGGAGTAGGTGCAACATAAGACAAAAAAACGAATGACAAGGGCTTGAGTGAGAGGTCTAACTGTGGTGGCGTAAAAGTGGCCACACATTCTGAACTTTTGGTGACAAGTTATAATTAATGAATTATAATTAAGTGACATCATAGCTTTCACCTGATCAGTCTGTCATGGAAAGAGCAAGTGTTCCTAATGTTTTGTCCACTGTGTTTATTTCCTGCATTTCAAACCATTTTGCCATGGGGCAGAGAGGAAAAATTCTGCACATTTTGTCATGTGTCTCAGAGTAGGTTTTGAAGTTTTAAAACACATTTCAGTCCCGCTTTAAATGACTTTCAGCTTATAAATGTCATCGATGTGTGTATAGGTGGCAGGGAAGTCAGGTGCAGGAGAATCGAACTTGGTATAATGGAGTAGTTTAATAACTTAAAAACACAGCTCCAAAACCATAATACATAATCAAAGCAAAGTGTGTACAAGGACCCGACGCGCACCAGTACAAACTACACGATCATGAACAAACAAACAATCTCTGACAAGGACATGAGGGGAAACAGAGGGTTAAATACACAACAGGATAATGAATGGGATTGGAACCAGGTGTGTAGGAAGACAAGACAAAACGAATGGAAAATGAAAAATGGATCAATGATGGCTAGAAGACCAGTGACGTCGACTGCCGAGCACCGCCCGAAAAAGGAGAGGCATCGACTTCGGCAGAAGTCGTGACAATAAAGGCTTCATAAAGCGTACATAAGTACTACATAAAGGTTTTACATAGCATCTATAACCATATGTCATGCTTTATAAAGTGTTTGTAAATGTGACATAACCCACTATGTCAAATACAATATAAACATGTGATTTATAAGGGGTGACTTGTTGGGTCGAAGGATGGCATACACTAAGTGATGTCATGTTAGTCACATTACACCTAATCTCGTTCCCAGACACTTCCGCCCAAACGCATCAAACTTGGCCTTCATTAGTTAGGGTTAGGTTTCATATCAAATTTTAAGAAGATAAATTGGGGAAATGGGTAGGGTTTAGCAATAATTATGAATTTTTGACTGTGTTAAGTAGTGACGATGACAAATACAACACTCATTACAATACAAGCTCATTCCTATAGAATTCTATGGTCACTCCCACTAAGGCTGTCACACCTGCTCCCACTCCCCCACTCTGGCGTCTGGGTGCCAGGCGGTCCATCATTACACACACCTGTCATCATTACGCACATCTGTCACCATTTATTATGCACATCAGCGCAGTATTGGACTCACCTGGACTACTTCACTATGTTTAAAAAAAATGTTTTGCCCCTTTTCTCCCAAATTCCGTGGTATCCAATTGTTAGTAGTTAGTATCTTGTCTCATCGCTACAACTCCCATACGGGCTCGGGAGAGACGAAGGTCGAAAGCCATGCGTCCTCCGAAAACACAACCCAACCAAGCCGCACTGCTTCTTAACACAGCGTGCATCCAACCCAGAAGCCAGCCGCACCAATGTGTCGGAGGAAACCCCCGTTCACCTGGCGACCTGGTTAGCGTGCACTGCGCCTGGCCTGCCACAGGAGTCGCTAGTGCGCGATGAGACAAGGATATCCCTACCGGCCCTCCCTAACCCGGAAGACACTAGGTCATTTGTGCTTCGCCCCAGGGACCTCCCGATCGCGGCCGGCTGCGACTTAGCCTTCACTATGTTGATTGCCCCCTCTGTCTGTCTGTTCCTCAGTTTGTTCCCCGTGTCAGCATTAACCAGATGCTGTCCTGTCCTGTTTCATGTCTGTTCATTAATTCATTGTTCACTCCCTGTACTTGCTTCTCGTCTCCAAGCATCTGTCCTTATAAAGGCAAACTTTGAATGGTTGATATCCCAGGCTTATTTGTGCTGTGTGTGCAATAGCCTGGGGATGCCAATACACCAAGAAACATTTAACATGCTGATAGAAATGCAGTAAAACTGATTAAAGTTTCCCTGCATTAAAGTCCCCGGCCACTAGGAGTGTCGCCTCTGGATAAGTGTTTTCCTGTTTGCTTAAGGCGTTATACAGCTCATTGAGTGCGGTTTTAGTGCTAGCATCGGTCTGTGATGGTACATAGACAGATACGAAAAATAAAGATGAAAACTCTCTCGGTAGATAGTGTGGTCTACAGCTTATCATGAGATACTCTACCTCAGGCGAGCAAAATCTTGAGCCTTCCTTAGATATTGTGCACCAGCTGTTGTTTACAAATATACATAGGCCCCCGCCCTGTGTCTTACCAGAGGCTGCTGTTCTATACTGCCGATAGAGTGTTGAACCTGCCAGCTGCATGCTATTAATGTCGTTGTTCTGCAACGACTCGGTGAAACATAAAACATTACAGTTTTTAATGTCTCATTGGTAGGATATACGTGCTTTCAGTTTGTCCCATTTATTTTCCAGCGATTGAATGTTAGCTAACAGTACAGATGGCAAAGGCAGATTAGTTGTTGAGAGTGTTGCTGGCCTTTTCCTCCACCCATTCCATTGGTGGCCGAATCACTTGCGCTTACTGCACTACAGAAAACATGCTAACCAAACAACAGTGCAGGGCATGCTCACTGAATTAAAGGGCAACTACAGTGAAAAATCAAAGTTTCTTAGATTTTTCCTTGAACCCAAAAGTCATCCCCTGATTTGGTTTAAACATTGTTGTGAACACAGAAAAAAACTATTGTGTTGGTTTTATAATTAAAAAAGTGTGAATAAAATGGGGTAAACCAGAAAGAAATTGTGAAATCCAAAACCTAGAAAAACAAAACCAAGAAAATGTGCATGATGTGCATGACCGGGAGCTGACGCTGTAGTAGTCCATGTGGGGTCAAACGACATCAGGAGGGCTAGCTCAGAACTTCTGAAAATAGGTTTTAAAGAACTGATTCTAGTACTGAAAGATTCCAAAAAGCAGCCAATCATTTCAGGTCCGGTATATCATTGGGCTACAGATGTGAAAGATTCAGCAGACTAGCTGCGATACACACCTGGCTAAAATATTACTGTAGTTCAGTTGGAATCACTTTTATAGAAAAACTTTGACACCTTCTAGAAACAGAAGATACTCTACAGCAATGGTTCCCAAACGTTTTATAGTCCCGTACTCCTTCAAACACTCAACCTCCAGCTATGTACCCCCTCTAGCACCAGGGTCAACGCACTCTCAATTTTTTGTTGTTGCCATCATTGTAAGCCTGCCACACACACACTATACGATACATTTATTAAACATAAGAATGAGTGTGAATTTTTGTCACAACCCGGCTCGTGGGAAGGGACAAAGAGCTCTTATAGGACCAGGGCAAAAATGATTTCTCTTTATTTAGCCATCTTACATATAAAACGTAGTGAATAACTCTCCACAGGACAATTAGAAGGTTGTGCTTGAAAGAATGCACATTACTCTGCAATGTTGGGGATGTATTGGAGAGAGTCTCCGTCTTCAATAATTTTCCACACACAGTCTGTGCCTGTATATAGTTTTGATGCTAGTGAGGGCCAAGAAACCCCTCTCACATAGGTACAGTACGTGGTTGCAAAGGGCATCAGTGTCTTAACAGTGAGATTTGCCAAGGCAAGAAACTATGAGGTTAACGTCTTCCCTATCCAGAAACCTTAAATTACATTTTCACAGAACCGCTTGATGCAATATCTATGAGGCACACCTGTTCAGACATCGGTAAGTGGACTGGAGGCATGGCATGAAAGGGATAACGAATCCAGTTGTTTGTGTCGGCCGTTTTTGGAAAGTACCTGCGTAATTGCGCACCCATCTCACTCAGGTATAGGGCTATATCACATTTGACATTGTCCGTAAGCTTGAGTTCATTTGCACACAAAGAATCATGCAATAATGGAAAGACGTGTTGTGTTTGTTAATGTAGACAGAAAAGAGCTCCAAATTCTTAATCATAGCCTGAATTATGTCCCACACATTGAATAAAGTTGTGGAGAGTCCCTGTAATCCTAGATTCAGAATATTCAGGCGAGAAAAAACATCACCCACATAGGCCAGTCGTGTGAGAAACTCGTCCTCATGCAAGTGGTCGGACAAGTGAAAATTATGGTCAGTAATGAAAAAACTTTAAGCTCATCTCTCAATTAACAAAAAAAAGTTCAATACTTTGCCCCTTGATAACCAGCAGCGCACTTCTGTATGTTGTAAAAGCGTTACATGGTCGCTGTCCATATCATTGCATAATGCAGAAAATACAGGAGAGTTCAGGGGCCTTGCTTTAACAAAGTTAACCATTTTCACTGTAGTCCAAAACGTATTTCAAGCTGTCAGGCATTCCCTTGGCAGCAAGAGCCTCTCTGTGGATGCTGCAGTGTACCCAAGTGGCATCGGGAGCAACTGCTTGCACATGCGTTTCCACTCCACTATGTCTCCCTGTCATGGCTTTGCGCCATCAGTACAGATACCAACACATCTTGACCACCGAAGTGCATTTGATGTCTCAAAGTTGTCCAGTACTTAAAAAATATCCCCTCACGTTGTCCTGGTTTCCAGTGGTTTGCAGAAGAGGATATCTTCCTTAATTTACCCCCCATATACGTAATAGACATATACCAGGAGCTGTGCCAGGCCCGCCACGTCTGTTCTCATCTAGCTGTAATGCATATAATTCTCTGGCTTGTACACGAAGCCATGACACTGATGCATTGTGAAACAGTGTTGTTTGATGAAGGAATTGTCTGTACATTTTTTGGGTCTTTTCCCCCAGCATTGTCCCAGCCATATCCACGGCAGCAGAAAGAATGAAGTCCTCCACAATAGTATGGGGCTTGCCTGTCCTAGCCACTCGGTAGCTCAGCATATAAGATGCTTCTAGCCCCTTCTTATTAATGGTACAGTTGAAGTCGGAAGTTAACATACATCTTAGCCAAATACATTTAAACAATTCCTGACACTTTATCCTTGTAAAAATTCCCTGTCTTAGGTCAGTTAGGATCACCACTTTATTTTAAGAATGTGAAATATCAGAATAGTAGAGAATTATTTATTTCAGCTTTTATTTCTTTCATCACATTCCCAGTGGGTCAGAAGTTTACATACACTCTATTAGTATTTGTTAGCATTGCCTTTAAATTGTTTAACTTGGGTCAAACGTTTTGGGTAGTCTTCCACAAGCTTCCCACAATAAGTTGGGTGAATTTTGGCCCATTGCTCCTGACAGAGCTGGTGTAACTGAGTCAGGTTTGTAGGTCTCCTTGCTCGCACAGGCTTTTTCAATTCTGCCCACACATTTTCTATGGGATTGAGGTCAAGGCTTTGTGCTGGCCACTCCAATAACTTGACTTTGTTGTCCTTAAGCCATTTGACACAACTTTGGAAGTATGCATGGGGTCATTGTCCATTTGGAAGACCCATTTGCGACCAAGCTTTAACTTCCCGACTGATGTCTTGAGATGTTGCTTCAATATATCCACATAATCTTCCATCCTCATGATGCCATCTATTTTGTGAAGTGCACCAGTCCTTCCTGCAGCAAAGCACCCTCACAACATGATGCTGCCACCCCCGTGCTTCAAGGTTGGGATGGTGTTCGTCGGCTTGCAAGCATCCCCCTTTTTCCTCCAAACATAACAATGGTCATTATGGCCAAACAGTTCTATTTTTGTTTCATCAGACCAGAGGAAATTTCTCCAAAAAGTATGATCTTTGTTGCCATGTACAGTTGCAAACTGTACTCTGGCTTTTTTATGGTGTGGACTGTGGATATAACTGTGGATATAGATACTTTTTTACCTGTTTCCTCCAGCATCTTCACAAGGTCCTTTGCTGTTCTGGGATTGATTTGCACTTTTCGCACCTAAGTACATTCATCCTTAGGAGACAGAACGCATCGCCTCTTGATCGGTATGACGGCTGCGTAGTCCCATGGTGATTATACTTGCGTACTATTGTTTGTACAGATAAACGTGGTACCTTCAGGCATTTGGAAATTGCTCCCAAGGGTGAACCAGACATGTGGAGGTCTACAATAATTTTTCTGAGGTTTTGGCTGATTTCTTTTTATTTGGGTTTGAAGGTAGGCCTTGAAATGCATCCACAGGTACAACTACACTTGACTCAAATTATGTCATTTAGCCTATCCGAAGCTTCTAAAGCCTTGAGATAATTTTCTGGAATTTTCCAAGCACAGTCAACTTAGTGTATGTAAACTTCTGACCCACTGGAATTGTGA
Source organism: Oncorhynchus keta (assembly GCF_023373465.1). Lineage (NCBI taxonomy): Eukaryota > Metazoa > Chordata > Actinopteri > Salmoniformes > Salmonidae > Oncorhynchus > Oncorhynchus keta. The sequence goes on from NC_068425.1 coordinate 1,528,906, forward strand.
TACAATGAATTATAAGTGAAATAATCTGTCTGTAAACAATTGTTGGAAAAATTACTTGTGTCATGCACAAAATAGATGTTCTAACCGACTTGCCAAAACTATAGTTTGTTAACAAGAATTGTGTGGAGTGTTTGAAAAACAAGTTTTAATCACTCCAACCTAAGTGTATGTAAACTTCCGACTTCAACTGTACGTCTTACTACTCAAAAGTCATCTTTATTGTCGCTTAAAAAACTCCTGTGGCTTATTTTCAAATGGTTAAGTTTTGTTTCTAAATGTCTGCGCAAGAGTGAAGGTTTCCTGCGAGAGAGTAACTGTTAATAATGTGATTGAAAGTTAACTACCTGTATTTGACATTGTGTTGTTATTTCACTAGATGGTTTTTTAACACTACATGGTTTATTTTTTATTTTTGGCAGTGAACCAAGATTTTAATTTAATTTAAATGTGAAACACATTTTTATTTGTCGTACCACCGATGGCATTACGTGTACCCCAGTTTGGGGATACCTGCTCTACAGGAATGATGGAGTCCATCCAAATCATCTTGCTCCTGGACTCTGTCCACGCATTTCAAGGCTGCGTTGAGACAATGACTTATCAATGACCCAAGCTCAGTTAATACCTACCATTGTGTTGCTGACTTGTCATAATGCAGCTTCAAATGTACATTATCCCAGGGGCGTTGGCAGACACAATGTAAGTAACTTAATTTATGTCCCCCTAACTGCCCTGAATACCTCTGTTGATCCTACAGTTATTGTATGCAGTAATCATGTGCCTATGAACCAGAGATACACTTTTAGCATTGAGGTGGTGTGCCCTAGTAGGAAGTCCACTGTGTGCAGCTCTCCCTGCACTATCATCTCCAATATAAATAACATAAGCAAGTCTACTTCTGATAAGCTTCCCAGTAAAGCAGCCCATATTAACATATGTTGCCTAACAAATGGAGTCAATAACTTGCTAGTAACAGATGACATTCATATTTTGACGAGCTCTGAAACTCACTTAGATAATACCTTTGATGATACAGTGTCCGCAGAATCTGATGTTGGCGAGTACACAAATGTACCACACCTGAGGTTATAATATCTACCAAAAATACAGAAATACCAATGGGCGTGGTGTTGCAGTCTATATTTAGAACCACATTCCCGTAAAACTTAGAGAGGATTTCATGTTAAATACTGTTGAAGTAATAATCTGTATCACATAAAGCCCATTCTTGTGGGAAGCTGCTATAGACCACCAAGTGCTGACAGTCAGTATCTGAATAATATGTGCTAAATACTGGATAATGTGTGTGATATCAACAGAGATGTATGTTTTCTGGGTGATTTCAATATTGACTGGGTTTCATCAAGCTGCCCACTCAAGAAAAAGCTTCAAACTGTAACCAGTGCCTGCAACCTGTGTCATGACTGTCCCATGAGGCTCCAAATAGGTCAAATCAGCTTTGCAATAAATAACTTCAACAAGACCCACTCTCACCCGCAGAGGGGGGGAGGAGGGAACTGGTGGGGGTTAACACCTCACATCCTGTTGTAAATCAAGGACAGAACATTCAGTATCTCCCCCTCCAATATTCAAACGAGGAATGTTCCTTCGCATTAATGTAAATCAAGGACAGAACATTCAGCATCTCCCTCTCCAATATTCACACGAGGAATGTGCCTTTCGCATTAAGAAGACTTTTCCTGACAAAACTCTAACACGTTCAAAAGCAACTACTGGAACAACATTTCTAGCATAGAATGTGGGGAATGGGCAGAGGTGATCTAAAAGAACGTGATGTCAATTAAAAATGTTATAAAGGAAATACTGTAACTTGTAAAAGTATACATACTACATGTATGAAGTTTCCATCCTCTACGTTGTGACAAATTATGAAAGTGTTTTCATAAATGCCCCTTTTGAATGAACTGTATAAAATGATAGGTTAAGAATGAACATATCAGACCAGAGAGACGTAGAGCTACAGCTCACGTTTAAAGTGGTTTGAACTCTGAATCTCAACAACAGGTAGAGAAGATAAAGTCACCTCCTGGACAATCACTGGTTAGCTGTGATAAGTAAAGTATCTAGAAAAGTGAATTGAAGAGGAACCATTCTACTACTCTTTTGAAACCATTGTATTCCGTTACTCTCATCACCCCACTGGGAACCATCAACATGACTGGCTAGCCTATCTTCAAAGAAGCTTCAGGAGCGAATGGAAGTAGAATAAACTTTAGCTCTGTTCAGGACTACACAACAACTCACTGGATACCGGACCACTGCAGAGGAGAACAACAGTAGAAGACGGGAAAGGCCCAACCCCTTTCCAAGGCGGCAAGGTTCCGAAAGAGATATACGGCGAACCAAGGCATTTTTATGTAAATACATTCATGATTTCTTACTCCACGCGAGCGGCGGTTTGTGTACAAAGTATAAGTGAGAGTAGTTTCTAAATTTACCAACGTCTCTGTCCCTCGCTCTCTCTCTTGACCTCTCCTATCCTGTATTACTATTTAGTTAGCTAGTAAATTAATAATTAAACCAATTTGTGTAGAACTGAATCATAAGTAATGCTCGGGTTTTGCAGATGCAAGGTTATGACTGTTGAGAATGATGATATGATACGAGGTTATGATTAATAAGTTGACTGTTTATGGATGTGATAGGTAAAGACCTTAGAGTTTAATTGTTACATTATTCATTTAAATAGGTTAACAATTACACATAGTTAGTTGATTAGATACTATAACAGTCATCAGATTAAATTAACTTAAGGATTTTTTTAAATGCAAGAGAAAGGCCATAATGTATTATTCCAGCTCAGGTGCAATATAGATTTTGGCCACTAGATGGCATCAGTGTATGTGCAAGATTTTAGACTAATCCAATGAACCATTGCATTTCTGTTCAAAATGTTGTATCAAGACTGCCCAAATGTGCCTAATTTGTTTATTATTATTAATAACTTTTCATGTCCAAAATTGTGCACTCTCCTCAAACAATAACACAGTATTCTTTCACTGGAATAGCTACTGTAAACTGGACAGTGCAGTTAGATTAACAAGAATTTAAGCTTTCTGCCAATATCAGATATGTAATGCTGCAAAAATTCGCTTTAAAGCAGTATCCAAATTCATAGGATGTAGTGATCACAATATAGTAGCCATATCTAGGTAAACCAAAGTTCAACAAGCTGGTCCTAATATAATGTATGAGGTCACACAATAAGTTCTGTAGTGATTGTTATGTTAATGATTTAAAGAGTGTAATGAGGAGCAACCAGACACTGCACTTCACACATTTATGAAATTGCTTATTCCCGTTACTAATGAGCATGCACCCACTAAGAAAATTACTGTAAAAACTGTTAAATCCCATTGGGTTGATGAGGAATTGAAAAATGTTATGGTTGAGAGGGATGAGGCAAAAGGTATGGTAAGTAAGTCTGGCAGCACAACCAATTGGCAAATGTGCTGCAAATTGAGAATTCATGTAACTAAATTAAATAAAAAGAAGAACAAACTATACAATGAAACAAAGATACATTTTTATAAAGAATGACAGTAAAAAGCTTTGGAGCACCTTAACTCTTAGGGGTGACAGGGTAGCCTAGTGGTTAGAGCGTTGGACTAGTAACCGGAAGGTTGCAAGTTCAACCCCGAGCTGACAAGGTACAAATCTGTCGTTCTGCCCCTGAACAGGCAGTTAAATAAAGGTCAAATTAAAATAAATTAGAACTACCCGGATCTGGGAGAATTGTCATCAACTGACACTAATTAGCATAACGCAACAGACAAAAAATATTACTAGAAAATATTCATGAAATCACAAGTGAAATATATTGAAACACAGCTTAGCCTTTTGTTAATCATCTTTTCATCTCAGATTTTGAAATTATTTGTGAAAGTTTATCGATAGCCTAGCATAGCATAATGTACAGCTAGCAGCAGGCAACTTGGTGACGAAAATCAGAGAAGCAATCCAATTAAATCGTTTACCTTTGATGAGCTTCGGATGTTTTCACTCACGAGACTCCCAGTTAGACAGCAAATGTTCCTTTTGTTCCATAAAGATTATTTTTGTAGCCGAAATACCTCTGTTCGTTCTTCACGTTTGGCTGAGAAATCGACCGGAAATTGCGGTCACGACAACGCCGAAAAATATTCCAAATTAGATCCATAATATCAACAAACATGGCAAAAGTTTTTTATAATCAATCCTCAAGGTGTTTTTCAAATATCTATTCGACAATACACTGCTCAAAAAAATAAAGGGAACATTTAAACAACACAATGTAACTCCAAGTCAATCACACTTCTGTGAAATCAAACTGTCCACTTAGGAAGCAACACTGATTGACAATACATTTCACATGCTGTTGTGCAAATGGAATAGACAACAGGTGGAAATTATAGGCATTTAGCAAGACACCGCCAATAAAGGAGTGGTTCTGCAGGTGGCAACCACAGACCACTTCTCAGTTCCTATGCTTCCTGGCTGATGTTTTGGTCACTTTTGAATGCTGGCAGTGCTTTCACCTAGTGGTAGCATGAGACGGAGTCTACAACCCACACAAATGGCTCAGGTAGTGCAGCTCATCCAGGATGGCACATCAATGCGAGCTGTGGCAAGAAGGTTTGCTGTGTCTGTCAGCGTAGTGTCCAGAGCATGGAGGCGCTACCAGGAGACAGGCCAGTACATCAGGAGACGTGAAGGAGGCCGTAGGAGGGCAACAACCCAGCAGCAGGACCGCTACCTCCGCCTTTGTGCAAGGAGGAGCAGGAGGAGCAAAATGACCTACAGCAGGCCACAAATGTGCATGTGTCTGCTCAAACGGTCAGAAACAGACTCCATGAGGGTGGTATGAGGGCCCGACGTCCACAGGTGGGGGTTGTGCTTACAGCCCAACACCGTGCAGGACGTTTGGCATTTGCCAGAGAACACCAAGATTGGCAAATTCGCCACTGGCGCCCTATGCTCTTCACAGATGAAAGCAGGTTCACACTGAGCACGTGACAGACGGGACAGAGTCTGGAGACACCGTGGAGAACGTTCTGCTGCCTGCAACATCCGTCAGTCATGGTCAGTCATGGTGTGGGGTGGCATTTCTTTGGGGGGGCCGCACAGCCCTCCATGTGCTCACCAGAGGTAGCCTGACTGCCATTAGGTACCGAGATGAGATCCTCAGACCCCTTCTGAAACCATATGCTGGTGCGGTTGGCCCTGGGTTCCTCCTAATGCAAGACAATGCTAGACCTTGTGACTGGAGTGTGTCAGCAAGTTCCTGCAAGAGGAAGGCATTGATGCTATGGACTGGCCCGCCCGTTCCCCAGACCTGAATCCAATTGAGCACATCTGGGACATGTCTCGCTCCCATCCACCAACGCCACGTGGCACCACAGACTGCCCAGGCGTTGTAGGGAGGTCATACAGGCACGTGGAGGCCACACACACTACCGAGCCTCATTTTTACTTGCTTTAAGGACATTACATCAAAGTTGAATCAGCCTGTAGTGTGGTTTTCCACTTTAATTTTGAGTGTGACTCAAATCCAGACCTCCATGGGTTGATAAATTTGATTTCCATTGATCATTTTTGTGTGATTTTGTTGTCAGCACATTCAACTATGTAAAGAAATACGTATTTAATAAGAATATTTCATTCATTCAGATCTAGGATGTGTTATTTTAGTGTTCCCTTTATTTGTTTGAGCAGTGTATATCAACCGGGACAGTTGGCTTCTTAGTAGGAAAGAGAGAAAAAATGTTGTCGTTCACGCTAATTTTTCAAAATAAAAGCCTGAAACTATGTCTTGTGACACTAGACACATTAGGGAAGCCATAGAAAAAGGAATCTGGTTGATATCCCATTCACTACTCAATAGGGACGCATAGGAACAGTTTTGGAAACTTTAGAGTGTTTTCTATCCTAAGCTGTCAATTATATGCATATTCTAGCATCTTGTCCTGACAAAATAGCCCGTTTACTTCGGGAACGTTATTTTTCCAAAAATGAAAATAGTGCCCCCTAGTTTCAAGAGGTTAAATGACATTTTGGCCAAAAAGGCAAACAGCTCCATCATTCATTGAATTAGATGGTTAATTCATAACAAAACCTACTGATATTGCCAACTACTTGAATTACTTTTTTCATTGCTAATCTTGCCAAATTTAGGAATGACATGCCAGCAACAAATGCTGACACAAGTACATCTGACCAAATTAAGAAAGACAAGCATTTTCATTTTGAATTCTGTAAGGTGAGTGTGAAGAGGTGAAATAATTATTGTTGTTTATCAACAATGACAAGCCCCTGGGGTCTGACAACTTGGATGGAAAATTACTGAGGATAATAGCAGACGATATTGCCACTTCTATTTGTCATATCTTCAACTTAAGCCTACTAGAAGGTATTTGCCCTCAGGCCTGGAGGGAATCAAAAGTCATTCCGCAACCTATGAATAGTAAAGACCTCTTCACTGGCTCAAATAGCAGACCAATCAGGCTGTTACCAACCCTTAGTAAACTTTTGAGAAAAATGGTTTGACCAGATATAATGCTATTTTACAGTAAACAAATTGACAACAGACTTTCAGCATGCTTATAGGGAAGGACATTCAACAAGCACAGCACTTACACAAATGACTGATGATTGACTGAGAGAAATTGATGATACAAAGTTTGGGAGGGGGCTGACTTCAGTGCGGCTTTTGACATTATTGATCATAGTCTGCTGCTCGAAAAAAAACATGTGTTATAGCTTTACACCCCATGCTGTATTGTAGATAAAGAATTACTTGTCTAACACAACACAAAGGGTGTTCTTTAATGGAAGCCTCACCAACATAATCCAGGTAGAATCAGGAATTCCACAGGGCAGCTGTCTAGACCCCTTTCTTTTTTTCAATCTTTACTAACAACATGCCACTGGCTTTGAGTAAAGACATGTATGTGGATGAGTCAACACTATAAATGTCAGCTACTACAGCGACTGCAATGACTGCAAACACTTATAGAAGAGCTGCAGTTAGTTTCAGAATGGGTGGCAAGGAATAAGTTAGCCCGAAATATTTCAAAACTACCAAGCAATGTATTTGGGACAAATCATTCTCTAAACCCTAAACCTTAACTAAATCTTGTAATGAATAATGTGGAAATTGAGCAAGTTGAGGTGACTAAACTGCTTGGAGTACTCCTGGATTGTAAACTGTCGTTGTCAAACCATATTGATACAACATTAGCTAAAATAGGGAATGCTCTGTCCATAATAAAGCCCTGCTCTGCCTTCTTAACAACACTATCAACAAGGAAGGTCCTACAGGTCCTAGTTTTGTCGCACCTGGACTACTGTCCAGTTGTGTGGTCAGGTGCCACAAAAAGGGACTTAGGAATATTACAATTGGCTCAGAACAGATCAGCACGGCTGGCCCTTAAAACTACACGGGGAGCTAACATTACTGATAAGCATGTCAATCTCTCATGGCTCAAAGTTGAGGAGAAATTGACTTCATCACTACTTGTTTTTGTAAGAAGTGTTGACAAGCTCAGACACCCATGCATACCCCACAAGAAATGCCACCATAGGTCTCTTCACAATCCCCAAATACAGAATAGACTATGGGAGTCCCACAGTACTACATGCAACTCTATTCCAAATCAAGTAACTGATGCAAGTAGTAGAATCATATTTTTTATAAATGATCAAATACACCTTATGAAACAGCGGAGACTGTGAAGAGACACACACAAAGGTAATATAATAATATAATAATATAATAATATAATAATATATGCCATTTAGCAGACGCTTTTATCCAAAGCGACTTACAGTCATGTGTGCATACATTCTACGTATGGGTGGTCCCGGGGATTGAACCCACTACCCTGGCGTTACAAGCGCCATGCTCTACCAACTGAGCTACAGAAGGACACACGCATACGCACACAAGCGCTAGCACACACATGTACATTGTAATATTGTTGTATGGTGGTATTATACATTTTGCATTGTGGATATGTAGTGGCGTAATGATGTTATATACAACAATGTACTGTTTTATCTGTTGCTCCAGACTTAGAGAAAACTGCCTTTGCACCCCATGTATGGAATAACAAGTTCCTTGCAACTAGTTACATTGATGACTCTCGGGCAGTTCAAAATATGGATTGAGGACATCTTTGTTGAGGAATGTGATTGTTTTTCTTAAGTGTGTATTTTTGTATTCTCTTGTATTTTGTCAAATGTGTGAAATTGTAACATGCAGGGCTGCCTTATGAAAGACACCGGTCCTTTTTGTCAGTGGGATAAAGGTAACATCAAATATAATCCAGTAAAACAAAAATCACAGCATTTTTAATTAAGTTGTTAGCGGCACATTATTGTGGTCTCAAACCCAGTGAGCATAAAGTACATTCTTCAAGAATATGAGCACTCTGGAATTATTTACACAATGAAAGTCATAATTGCTGCCGTTATTAAAACCATAAGTGCTGTGAATGACACACCTCCTCACCGGGACCAATTTCCTCTTCTCTCTGCATACATCTGAGAATCAGGATGAACCAACATCACCCATGGTGAGTAAAAAATGTGCCAAATTCATATGATGGGACAGTTACGTTTCAATTTCCATAGCGTCGCTGTAAAGTTTAAACAAAGGACATTTCAGTTTCACTCTGCCAGCTAGATGCTGGCGTAGAAACAGTGGGGTAGTGGTAAAAACAATAGCTCATCCCAGGTTGCAGTGAAAAAAGCTATGCTCCCTATACGTTCAATAGATTTTTCTGTAAAAGGTGGATAAACGCTCACTTAAAATGAAGGTGAGTAAATCACGTTTACTCCACAACACTGTAGAATAGATGATTAATAATGTATGCCTACACAATCTTCCAATGGGACGATCATATCACTAAACAACACCACCGTTGCTTGTTTTCAAGTAGTTTACAGAACTATAGTTTAATAGTGGATCCCAAATCATTTGTGGGGAAGGGATGCGAGGCCTCATTTTCCCATCGTATTGAGAAAAACAAACGCCATAAGGAGAGTGAGTGAGAGAATGCCAATGAACGCTCTGACTGCTGCGAGAGGGAAACCTTGTGGTCTGGTGTTACCATGGCCACTGGGAGAAAGAGGATGGAAACAGAAAAATGGTTCCGACATTACATTTATTTAGACACACTTTGACATTCAAATAAAAAACATTTTATTAATAATATGGAACACTAAAATACAGGACACAAGTGTATTAAAATACATTGAAAAAATCATAGCCATGCATTTTTACATGACCAGTATTTAGATTTGAGTGTGTTCTTACATAGGGAATTTGGTTTTGTCCTAATTAAACAGTTCACATCACTGTCCGGGTGTGGTGAAGTGGACTAGGAGGAGAGAAACACATTGTGCATTGAGCCCTGTAAGAGCTTTTTATTAGTTAGCCCAACTGTGCAATATTTTGGTCTGTGTAATAATACATACATAAATAAATAGTTCATCACAATACTTGCAACCTCACCACATCGATGCTCTAAAAATCTCCCAATGGTACACTCTACAGATCACAGGCAAGCCAAGCACTACAGTAGTGTGGGTACTAGTCTCTTTAGCTATTCCACTCCCTGTACTCTATGTCATTTGCCAAAGACAAATGGCAATGACAAGGAGTGGCAAGGAGTGGAATGTTTCTAATGAGACCTGTACTCAGACTAGCACTGTTGCACACGATTGGCAAACACCACACAAACACATACACACACACACACATTGACGAATGAGCAACAACAAAAAAATTGATCAGATCTTCTTCTAGTCCATGGGCTCAAACAGCTTCATTCTCTCTTGGACAGAAAGACCCTCCTTCAGACTCTGACAGACAAAGAGACGACACAGATGAAAAAAAAGGAAGAAATGAGGCACAAGATCAGTGTTTGGTTTTTAGTTATTGCAGTGTTATCAAATTGGGATTGAGATTTTTCCTATTTTGTTGCCTTACAACCTGGAATTAAAATGCATTTTTTGGGGGTTTGTATCATTTGATTTACACAACATGCCTACCACTTTGAAGATGCAAAATATTTTGTATAGTGAAACAAACAAGAAATAAGACAAAAAAAATGAAAACTTGAGCGTGCATAACTATTCATCCGCCCAAAGTCAATACTTTGTAGAGTCACCTTTTGCAGCATTTACAGCCGCAAGTCTCTTGGGATATGTCTCTATAAGCTTGGCACATCTAGCCACTGGGATTTTTGCCCATTCTTTAACTTCTCTAGCGTAGGGGGCAGCATTTGGAATTTTGGATGAAAAGCGTGCCCAAATTAAACTGCCTTCTACCCAGGCCCAGAATATAGGATTTTCATATAATTAGTAGATTTGGATAGAAAACACTCTAAAGTTTCCTTTCCAAAACTGTTAAAATAATGTATGTGAGTATAACAGAACTGAGAAAAATCCATTCAGGAAGTAGGATTTTTTGTTGGTTGTAGTTTTCTATTCAATGCCATGACAGTATCCATTGACTTAGGACTCCAATTGCAGTACCTATGCCTTCCACTAGATGCCAACAGTATTTAGAAATTGTTTCGGGCTTGTATTCTGAAAAATGAGGGAGTAAGAGCAGTCAATGAGTGGACCCTGCCATGTCACAGAGCTTTTTCATGCGCACGACCGAGAGAGTACCTTTCTTGTTTACCTTTTACATTGACAACGTTATTGTCCGGTTGAAATATTATCGATTATTTCGGCTAAAAACAACCTGTGAATTGAATATAAACATCGATTGACATGTTTCTATGAACTTTACGGATACAATTTAGATGTTTTCTCTGCCTGTTGTGACTGCGTTTGAGCCTGTGGATTACTGAAGAAAACGCGTGAACAAAACGGAGGTTTTCGGATATAAAGAGTGACTTTATCGAACAAAAGGAACATTTATTGAATAAATTAATGTCTTCTGAGTGCAACCATATGAAGATCATCAAAGGTAAGAGATTAAGTTTATCTCTATTACTGACTTGTGTAACTCTTCTACTTGGCTGGTTACTGTTTGTAATGATTTGTCTGCTGGGCTATGTTCTCAAATAATTGTAAGGTATCCTTTCGCAGTAAAGCATTTTTTAAATCTAACAACGTGGTTGGATCTTTAAAACTATGTAAAATAGTTGTATCTTTTCTGAATTTTTATATTGAGTATTTCTGTATTTGAATGTGGCGCTCTGAAATCTCACTGGATGTTGGCATACCCGAGAGAAGTTAAGGCAAAACTGCTCCAGCTCCTTCAAGTTGGATGGGTTCACTGGTACACAGCAATCTTTAAGTCATACCACAGATTCTCAATTGGATTGAGGTCTGGGCTTTAAATAGGCCAATCCAAGACATTTAAATGTTTCCCCTAAAACCACTCGAGTGTTGCTTTATCAGTATGCTTAGGGTCATTGACCTGCTGGAAGGTGAATCTTCGTCCCAGTCTCAAATCTCTGGAAGACTGAAACATGTTTCCCTCAAGAATGTCCTTGTAATAATAATAATAATAATATAATAATATATGCCATTTATCAGACGCTTTTATCCAAAGCGACTTACAGTCATGTGTGCATACATTCTACGTATGGGTGGTCCCGGGGATCGAACCCACTACCCTGGCGTTACAAGCGCCATGCTCTACCAACTGAGCTACAGAAGGACCACTTGTATTTAGCGCCATCCATCATTCCTTCAATTCTGACCAGTTTCCCAGTCCCTGCTGATGAAAAACATTCCCACAGTATGATGCTGCCACCACCATGCTTCACTGTGGGGCTGGTGTTCTCAGGGTGATGAGAGGTGTTGGGTTTGCACCAGACATAGCATTTGTCTTGATGGCCAAAAAGCTACATTTTAGTCTCATCTGACCAGAGTACCTTCTTCCATATGTTTGGGGAGTCTCCCACATGCCTTTTGGCAAACATCAAATGTGTTTGCTTATCTTTTCTTTAATCAATGGCTTCTGTCTGGCCACTCTTCCGTAAAGCCCAGCTCTGTTGAGTGTACGGCTTAAAGTGGTCCCATGGACAGATACTCCAATCTCTGCTGTGGGACTTTGCAGCTCCTTCAGGGTTATCTTTGGTCTCTTTGTTGTCTCTCTGATTAGTGCCCTCCTTGCCTGGTCCGTGAGTTTTGGAGGGTGGCCCTCTCTTGGCAGGTTTGTTGTGGTGCCATATTCTTTACATGTTTTAATAATGGATATAATGGTGCACCATGGGTTGTTAAAAGTTTCAGATATTATTTTATAACCCAACCCTGATCTGTACTTCTCCACAACTTTGTCCCTGACCTGTTTGAAGAGCTTCTTGGTTTTCATGGTGCCGCTTGCTTGGTGGTGCCCCTTGCTTAGTGGTGTTCCAGACTCTGGGGCTTTTCAGAACAGTACAGGTGTATATACATACTGGTGTATATACTGGTGTATATACTGAGATCATGTGACACAGGTGGTCCTTCTGTAGCTCAGTTGGTAGAGCATGGCGCTTGTAACGCCAGGGTAGTGGGTTCGATTCCCGGGACCACCCATACATAGAATGTATGCACACATGACTGTAAGTCGCTTTGGATAAAAGCGTCTGCTAAATGGCATATATATATATATATATATATATAACTAATTTTGTGACTTCTGAAGGTAATTGTTGGCACCAGATCTAATTTAGGAGCTTCATAGCAAAGGGGGTGGATATATATGCACGCACCACTTTTACATTTTTTATTTTTGAGAATTTTTTGAAACAAGTAATTTTTTTCCATTTCAACAATTTGGACTATTTTCAGTATGTCCATTACATGAAATCAAAATTAAAATCAATTTAAATTACAGGATGTAATGCAAAAAAATAGGAAACTTGCCAAGGGGGATGAATACTTTTGCAAGGCACTGTACCTCGCCCCTGACCTCTCACCTTTGACCTGACCCCTCTGATTTGCCTGGTGAGTGTCGACCTCTCCTTCTTCAGGAAATCAGGGTTGCTTGTCAACTTCACTATGTCTACAGTGTATGCATAGAGAGAAGTCCTAAGTCACTATACATGCCAGTAGGATTATTCGTACGTGTGCATGCAGGTGTGCACATATGAGTGTGAAGAGGTTGCACTGTGTGGGGTGGGGGTGTTTGTGTGTGCATGTCTTACCGTAAGCCTGAGCAGAATTGGAGCCGTCGCCGCCCCTGCCCTCATCCCTGGGAGACCCTGTTGCAGTCTGGAGCTCCTCTCGCAGTTTGGGAATGTCACATTGGACCTTGGACCGGCTGAAGCTCAGCTCAGAATACAGGGCTTTGAGCTTGTCTTTGGCGTATGCCTTATCCTGCATACACATATTGGGAAGATTGAAGTTTTACCAGATTTCCTTTGACGGTCTATTGACAAAAAAATCTGGTGAATTCGAGTGGATACACATGGTTTCTGAACCCCCATGGAACGGGGAGCCAATCATTTATTTTAGACTACTTGAAACTAGAGATGTGCACTGTTAGTTGAATATACAAATCGAATGAATATTAGTCTTTGCGCAAAATAAAATTACAGGCCTATTTCAACAATGAAAAGTATTTTTTCTGAATTACATTAAAATATTAAAATTAAAATGTATTTGAACAGTGAAAGACAGAATAACAACAACAAAAATCCAGAAAAAAGCATGTCAAAAATGTTATGGCTCTACCACGGCATACAGTCATTACTATATTAAAGAATTTAAACAATGAGAAAATATGGAACAATATATAATGACATGTTAATTATATAAAGCAGCCAGTGTAATCATCTGCCACAGAGTAGCTCCAATAGGCCCAAGCCCCAAGTAATACATTTGGGCAAGATAACTCCATCCCCACATCCTAGCCATAAGTAATACTGCCGAAGGCGGCCAAGAATCGGACCACATGACGTTGGCCGAGTCTGACTCTCAGCCCTGAGTCATTTTGGGTGCATAAGCATGAGGGAGTGGACTAGAGGTCGACCGACTATGATTTTTCAACGCCGATACCGATTATTGGAGGACCAAAAAGGCCGATAACCGATTAATTGGCCGATTTAATAATAAAAAAAGTTTTCTTTGTAATAATGACAATTACAACAATACTGAATGAACACTTATTTGAACTTAATATAATACATCAATAAAATCAATTTAGCCTCAAATAAATCATGAAATATGTTCAATTTGGTTTAAATAATGCAAAAACAAAGTGTTGGAGAAGAAAGTAAAAGTGCAATATGTGCCGTGTAAGAAAGCTAACGTTTAAGTTCCTTGCTCAGAACATGAGAACATATGAAAGCTGGTGGTTCCTTTTAACATGAGTCTTCAATATTCCCAGGTAAGACGTTTTAGGTTGTAGTTATTATAGGAATTATAGGACTATTTCCCTCTATACCATTTGTATTTCATTAACCTTTGACTATTGGATGTTCTTATAGGCACTTTAGTATTGCCAGTGTAACAGTATAGCTTCCGTCCCTCTCCTCGCTCCTCCCTGGGCTCGAACCAGGAACACAACGATAACAGCCACCCTCGAAGCAGCGTTACCCATGCAGAGCAAGGGAAACAACCACTCCAAGGCACAGAGCGAGTGACGTTTGAAATGCTATTAGCGCAAGCTAACTAGCTAGCCATTTCACTTCGGTTACACCAGCCTCATCTCGGGAGTTGATAGGCTTGAAGACATAAACAGCACAATGCTTGATGCACAACGAAGAGCTGCTGGCAAAACGCAAAGAAAGTGCTGTTTGAATGAATGTTTGCCTGCTTCTGCCTACCACCGCTCAGTCAGATACTTAGATACTTGTATGCTTGTATGCTCAGTCAGATTATATGCAACGCAGGACACTCTAGATAATATATAGTAATATCATCAAACATGTGTAGTTAACTAGTGATTATGATTGATTGTTTTTATAAGATAAGTTTAATGCTAGCTAGCAACTTACCTTGGCTTACTGCATTCGCGTAACAGGCAGTCTCCTTGTGGAGTGCAACGAGAGAGAGGCAGGTCGTTATAGTGTTGGACTAGTTAACTGTAAGGTTGCAAGATTGCAAAGATTGAAATCGGCCCTAATTAATTGGCCATTCCGATTAATCGGTCGACCTCTAGAGTGGACACACCTTGCAGTTATGGAGCGTAACAAGATTGTGAGGCAGAAACCCACAAGGGACACTGAAAGATAAAACATATAGACAACAACAGTAATGACACAACCACCTCATTCTTCTCTCTACAGATTCTCAAGACACAATACAAAATTCCCCTGCAAAGGGCTAAAATATATATATATATAAAATATATGCCATTTAGCAGACGCTTTTATCCAAAGCGACTTACAGTCATGTGTGCATACATTCTACGTATGGGTGGTCCCGGGGATCGAACCCACTACCCTGGCGTTACAAGCGCCATGCTCTACCAACTGAGCTACAGAAGGACCAGAAGGGCTACTATTGACAAGAATGATCTGTCAATGGGCTAGGGGAGGTTAACAGATAGTACTTTGAGATGAGATAGGGAGTTTTGATTGTGCAGGGTTGTGCTTAGACAGTAAATGTATTGTTGTGTATGAGAGCGATTGAGGTGCCATGCCGCCTCAATCTCCCATACAAACCAATTCATACAGTGTAAGAACTGCCTTCCAAAGACTTTTAACACCTTCTTTAGCCCCCCAGCCCATTCACTTTGTTGACTTATCTTTCCTCTCAAAAGCAGCTCCCAAATGTCCCCTCATTGTCCCTAAACAATACTCTAGCCGGTCCCATTCGGTTGATGCATTTACCAACAAAGGTGTGTTGCCATCTGTCCCTTCCACAAAAAGTGTAAAATGCTAACACCACAACTCGTCTGCAGGAGGACCAAAAATGTGGTGGTTAAGAAGCAATTGTTTCCAGGAAACAGGATCCCCATTATAGTCAATGGGGGAGTATGGCAATCTTCGTGGTCAATATTTTTTGTAACACAATCATGTATGAATATTTGCTTCTATTTTTAACCAGATGTATGTCCTTGAACCAATTACTTTAAAATCCCACACTGAAATGAGGATAATTGTTTTTGCTACCGGCAGCTAGTTTTGACGTCACAATCCTGTGTAGAGAAGAAGAGCTAGAACTTATATGGTCATTGCAATCCATGGGAAAGATGTTCCAGTCTCCTCCTTGCCTTCAGGCTGATAGTGTTTATGTCAGATCTATTTTTATGATCGCACCACTTTCCAGTGTTTGTTCTTCGGGTATGGGATACAGTTTTGTTAGCAAGGGCAAACATGGCTTGTTCAGGATTTAACTGCACTAATCTCTATTCCAAGGAGGACCATTTGTTTGGTAAGTCTGGAAAGATTTTCACTTTCATATTTTCACTTCAACTAAGGCTAGGCTTAGGCTAGTAGAGGGTTAGCTAACAGATAGCCTAGCTTCTAATGCTAGCTTTAGCATGAATGTTCCAATTTTATGTTAAAAAATGAGCAACATGAGAAGCATTGTACAGTGCATTTGCTTGTTTGCTAGTAGCAAGTATGTTCATGAGTCATGAATACAGGTTTGTGACAGAGGTCTCATTTAAAAACATTTTTTAACCATTATTTAACTAGGCAAATCATTAGCTAGATAATGTTAGCTAGCTAGCTAGCTAATATCATTTGGAAGACCCATTTGCGACGAAGCTTTAACTTCCTCACTGATGTCTTGATGTTGCTTCAACATATCAACATAATCTTCCTGCCTCATGATGCCATCTATTTTGTGAAGTGCACCAGTCCCTCCTGCAGCAAAGCACCCCCACAACATGATGCTGCCACCCCCGTGCTTCACTGTTGGGATGGGGTTCTTCAGCTTGCAAGTCTCCCCATTTTTTCCTCCATCGTTACGATGGTCATTATGGCCAAACAGTTCTATTTCTGTTTCATCAGACCAGAGGACATTTCTCCAAAAATACCATATTCATCCCCATGTGCAGTTGCAAACTGTAGTCTGGCTTTTTTATGGCGGTTTTGGAGCAGTGGCTTATTCCTTGCTGAGCGGCCTTTCAGGTTATGTCAGTATAGGACTCGTTTTACTGTGGATATAGATACAGTGCCTTGCGAAAGTATTCGGCCCCCTTGAACTTTGCGACCTTTTGCCACATTTCAGGCTTCAAACATAAAGATATAAAACTGTATTTTTTTGTGAAGAATCAACAACAAGTGGGACACAATCATGAAGTGGAACGACATTTATTGGATATTTCAAACTTTTTTAACAAATCAAAAACTGAAAAATTGGGCGTGCAAAATTATTCAGCCCCTTTACTTTCAGTGAAGCAAACTCTCTCCAGAAGTTCAGTGAGGATCCAATACAATACAAATACAAATACAATCCACCTGTGTGTAATCAAGTCTCCGTATAAATGCACCTGCACTGTGATAGTCTCTGACTTCAACTGTAGATATGGTTAAAGTGACTATGCATATATGATAAACAGAGTGTAGCAGCAGCGTAAAAGAGGGGTTGGGGGGTGTGCACACAATGCAAATAGTCCGGGTAGCCATTTGATTACCTGTTCAGGAGTCTTATGGCTTTGGGGTAAAAACTGTTGAGAAGCCTTTTTGTCCTAGACTTGGCACTCCAGTACCGCTTGCCATGCGGTAGTAGAGAGAACAGTCTATGACTGGGGTGGCTGGGGTCTTCGGCAATTTTTAGGGCCTTCTTCTCACACCACCTGGTGTAGAGGTCCTGGATGGCAGGCAGCTTAGCCCCAGTGATGTACTGGGCCGTACGCACTACCCTCTGTAGTGCCTTGTGGTCGGAGGCCGAGCAATTGCCATACCAGACAGTGATGTAGCCAGATGTTGCAGATGTAGATCCTTTTGAGGATCTGAGGACCCATGCCAAATCTTTTTAGTTTCCTGAGGGGGTTAAACAATAGGTTTTGTTGTGCCCTCTTCACTACTGTCTTGGTGTGCTTGGACCATGTTCGTTTGTTGGTGATGTGGACATCAAGGAACTTGAAGCTCTCAACCTGCTCCACTACAGCCCCGTCAATCAGAATGGGGGTGTGCTCAGTCCTCCTTTTCCTGTAGTCCACAATCATCTCCTTAGTCTTGGTTATGTTGAGGGATAGGTTGTTATTCTGGCACCACCCGACCAGGTCTCTGACCCCCTCCCTATAGGCTGTCTCGTCGTTGTCGGTGATCAGGCCTACCACTGTTGTGTTTTCTGCAAACTTAATGATGTGTTGGAGTTGTGCCTGGCCATGCAGTCGTGGGTGAATAGGGAGTACAGGAGGGGACTGAGCATGCACCCCTGAGAGGCTCTAGTGTTGAGGATCAGCGTGGCAGATGTGTTGCTACCTCCCCTCACCACCTGGGGGGCAGCCCGTCAGGAAGTCCAGGATCCAGTTGCAGAGGGAGGTGTTTAGTCCCAGGATCCTTAGCTTAGTGATGAGGGTACTATGGTGTTGAACTCTGAGCTGTAGTCAATGAATAGCATTTTCACATAGGTGTTCCTTTTGTCCAGGTGGGAAAGGGCAGTGTGGAGTGCAATAGAGATTGCATCATCTGTGGGTCTGTTTGGGCGGTTGGAGTGGGTCTAGGGTTTCTGGGATAATGGTGTTGATATGAGCCATTACCAGCCTTTCCAAACACTTCATGGCTACGGACGTGAGTGCTACGGGTCTGTAGTCATTTTGGCAGGTTGCCTTTGTATTCTTGAGCAAAGGGACTATGGTGGTTGCTTGAAACATGTAGGTATTACAGACTCAATCAGGAACATGTTGAAAATGTCAGTGACGACGCCTGCCAGTTGGTCAGCACATGCCTGGAGCACACGTCCTGGTAATCCGTCTGGCCCCGCAGCCTTGTGAATGTTGACCTGTTTAAAGGTATTACTCACGTCAGCTACGGAGAGCGTGATCATACAGTAGTCCGGAATAGTTGATGCTCTCATGCATGCCTTAGTGTTGCTTGTCTGGTAGGCTCGTGTCACTGGGCAGCTTGTGGCTGTGCTTCCCTTTGTAGTCTGTAAAAGTTTGCAAGCCCTGCCACAAAAGACGAGCATCGGAGCCGGTGGTGTAAGATTCAATCTTAGCCCTGTATTGACGCTTTGCCTGTTTGATATTTCGTCACAGGGCACAGCGGGATTTCTTATAAACTTCCGGATTAGAGTCCCGCACCTTGAAACCGGCAGCTCTATCCTTTAGCTCAGTGTGAATGTTGCCTGTAATCCATGGCTTTTGGTTGGGGTATGTACGTACAGTCACTGTGGGGACGACGTCCTGATGCGCTTATTGATAAAGCCAATGACTGATGTGGTGTACTCCTCAATGCCATCAGAACAATCCCGGAATGTTCCAGCCAAAACAATGCAGGAGTAGCTTCGGCACAAGTCTCTGAATGTCTTTGAGTGGCTACCCAGAGCACGGACTTCAACCCAATCGAACATCTATGGAGAGATCTGAAAATAGCTGTGCAGCAAAGATCCCCATCCAACCTGACAGAGCTTGAAAGGATCTGCCGAGAGGAATGGGAGAAACTCCTCAACATTTTTTACAGTACCAGTCAAAAGTTTGAACACACCTATTCATTCCAAGGTTTTTCTTTATTTTTACTATTTTCTACATCAAAACTATGCACTAAGAAATATGGAATCATGTAATAACTACAAAAAGTGTTAAACAAATCAATATATATGTTATATTTGAGATTCTTCGAAGTAGCACCCTTTGCCTTGAAAGCTGTAACGGATTTCCTCCTCTTCGTCTGAGGAGGAGTAAGGATCGGACCAAAGTGCAGCGTGGTAAGTGTTCATGATGATATTTAATTCAAACTCAGAACTCATAAAATAACAGAACTATGGTCAGAACGTGACAACAGCTTTGCACACACTTGGCATTTTCTGAACCAGCCTCATGAGGTTGTCACTTGGAATGCATTTCAATTAACAGGTGTGCCTTGTGGAATTTCTTTCCTTCTTATTGTGTTTGACGCAATTTGTGTTGTGACAAGGTAGGGGTGCTATACAGAAGATAGTCCTATTATGGAAAGAATAGCTCAAATAAGCAGAGAAATTACAGTCCATCATTATTTTAAGACATGAAGGTCAGTCAATCTGGAAAATTTCAAAGACTTTGAAAGTTTCTTCAAGTGCAGTCGCAAAACCATCAAGCGCTATGATGAAACTGGCTCTCATGAGAACCGCCACAGGAAAGGAAGACCCAGAGTTACCTCTGCTGCAGAGAATAAGCTCAGTAGAGCTACCAGCCTCAAATTGCAGCTCAAATAAATGCTTCAGAGTTCAAGTAACAGACACATCTCAAAATCAAAGAAACCACTACTAAAGGACACCAATAAGAAGAAGAGACCAAGAGACACGAGCAATGGACAGTAGACCGGTGGAAATCTGTCCTTTGGTCTGATGAGTCCAAATATTTTGGCTTCAACAGCCATGCCTTAGGTGAATGGATGACCTCCGCATGTATGGTTCCCACCGTGATGCATGGAGGAGGAGATGTGAGGGTGCTTTGCTGGATTCAAGGTTTATTTAGAATTCTAGGCACACCACAGCATCCCATCTATCATTTGATTTTCAACAGGACAATGACCCAACACACCTCCAGGCTGTGTAAGGGCTATTTGACCAAGAAGGAGAGTAATGGAATGCTGCATCAGATGACCTGGCCTACACAATCATGGTTGAGATGGTTTGGGATGAGTTGTATCGCAGAGTGAAGGAAAAGGGGAATGGGATACCTAGTCAGTTGTACAACTGAACGCATTGAACTGAAATGTGTTATTTCATAGGTTTGATGTCTTCACTATTATTCTACAATGTAGAAAATAGTCAAATTAAAGAAAAACCCTTGAATGAGTAGGTGTGTCCAAACTTTTGATTGGTACTGTATTTTTAATAAATACCAACAATTTCTAAAAACCTTCTTTTGCTTTATCATTATGGGGTATTGTGTGTAGATTGATAAGAGGAAATAACAATTGAATAAATTCTAGAATAAGGCTGTAACATAACAAAATGTGAAAAAACGCAATGGGTCTGAATACTTTCTGAAGACACTGTAGCTGTGCAGCAACGCTCCCCATCCAACCTGACAGAGCTTGAGAAGATCTGCAGAGAAGAATGGGCGAAACTCCCTAAATACAACTGCGCCAAGATTGAAGCATCATACCCAAGAAAACTTGAGGCTGTAATCACTGCCAAAGGTGCTTCAACAAAGTACATTACTGTGTAAAGGGTCTGAATACTTATGTAAATGTCATATTTCAGTTTTTTTTATATATATTTTCAAACATTTCTAAAAGCATGTTTTTGCTTTGTCATTATGGGGTACTGTGTTTAGATTGATGATTATGTTTTTATCCGTTTTAGAATAAGACTGTAACGTAACAAAACTTTCCGTATTCACACTTGATCTCACAAAGCAGAAAGATGACCATTTCCAATTCATCTGCAAGACAACAAACATTTTAATTACAAAATCATCAGATTCAAAAATCAAGTTAACAAAATGATTGCACACAGAGTGAGTCTATACAACTTATTATGTGACTTGTTAAGCACATTTCTACTCTTAAACTTACCTAAACTTATTTAGGCTTGGCATAACAAAAGTTTGGAATACATATTGACTCAAGACATTTCAGCTTTTCATTTTTTATAAGTTTGGAAAAAAATTCTAATGACATAATTCCACTTTGACATTATAGGGGTATTGTGTATAAACCAGTGACAAAAATCGCAATTTAATCCATTTTAAATTAAGGCTGTAACACAAACTTTGGAAAAAGGGGTGTAAATACTTTCTGAAGGCACTATACATTCGAACAAAGAACACCGTGGTTAGAGCGTTGGACTAGTAACCGGAAGGTTGCAAGTTCAAACCACCGAGCTGACAAGGTACAAATCTGTCGTTCTGCCACTGAACAGGCAGTTAACCCACTGTTCATAGGCCGTCATTGAAAATAAGAATTTGTTCTTAAGTGACTTGCCTTGTTAAATAAAGTTACAAGTAAAAAATAGAATAAAAAAAAAACGTCACAAATAGTGTGTCCCCATTTATTGAGTACGGCGACAAATAGCAAAGGTGTCTGGGGCCAGATTTGAAGTATCTAAATATAGTGTAACCTACCAATCAATGTATATTAAGTGCCATGAAGGGCACAATGTTGCAGTACAGAAATTAAAGCTTTATGATATATGCCAAAAGCCTGGGCCTCTGATGGAGACTGTAGAACTGTCATAAACACCTGCTTCACTATTCCCCCTTTTCTCTAGGAGCATTTGTCTGCCCAGGCCCCATAGGCATATCGAAAGGGTCCCTCCCTGGTCACCAATGTAGCTGACCGATGTAAAGAGAGAGAAGTGCCTTAACAGAATGCAATCTAAAGCTTGTGTGGTCCAAAGACGGGAACTCTAACACCTATGGCAAACGAATGGGCTCCTGACGGAGACAATATAATTCTCCCCGCTGAATGTTACAATAGTAGCAGTAGTCACCTGTTAAACTGATTCTACATTCAATTTAGACTTTAAGTCTAAATTAGTTGTTGTTCCTCAACCCAAAAGGCACTCGACTGTGTAAAACAAAATCCACAAAGGAAATACATCAGGCAAACGCATATGTGGTCCCAATGTCTAAGTAGTGACGGCAGGGCTAGTTCAAACTGTAGTAGGATGGTTCTCCTCACAGGTGAGTAAATCAGCCCAGGCTTGGTGAATAGCACTTGGTTGATCTCTGGGAGCAGGACACTGGAGAGCTGAATAGAGACAAAAGTGAGAGACAAGAATGAATCAAAATAATTCATCACGGCTAAGGAATGTAGTTTATGATTTCAAAGGTTTTTGTAGTCTTGAATTATTACTTAGAATAAACTAGGGCTGACCCCGTTTAGTCAACTGGTCAATTGTTTGGTCGATAGGCTGTTGATCGACCAAGATTATTTTAGCCGAGCAAGCTGCAAATAGATTTTTCTATGTAATGGCACACACCTTTCTGATTCAGTCTGTCTCAGTGAACGAATCCATGGTGGAAGCCGCTGGGACGGTCCAAGAAGAAGGGGAGTGTGGATAAAATGCACAAGGCACGTCTCTCTACAGAATGCGCTCTCGCCCGCCACTTTGAACGCATTCGTTGTTTCATAACTTCATTGTGTGAATTGTTTGCCATTTGATTGTTAGATTCTATCCATTCATACACTGAGTATATAAAACATTAGAAACACCTGCTCTTTCAAAGACATAGACTGTCCAGGTGAATCCATATGAAAGCTATGATCACTTGTTGAATCTACTTCAATCAGTGTTGATGAAGGGGAGGAGACAGGCTTCGGGATCGGTATCCCTTCCACGGGACGGTTGAGCTAACGTCGGCTAATGCGATTAGCATGAGGTTGTAAGTAACAATAACATTTTCCAGGATATAGACATATCTGCACTGTCCAATTTATAGTAGCTATTACAGTGAAATAATACCATGCTATTGTTTGAGGAGAGTGCACAGTTTTGAACATGAAAAGTTATTAATAAACAAATTAGGCACATTTGGGCAGTCTTGATACAACATTTTGAACAGTAATGCTATGGTTCATTGGATCAGTCTAAAACTTTGCACACACACACTGCTGCCATCTAGTGGCCAAAATCTAAATTGCAGCTGGGCTGGAATAATACATTATGGCCTTTCTCTTGTATTTCAAAGATGATGGTACAAAAACAAAAAACTAGAACAGTTGTTTTTTCTTTGTATTATCTTTTACCAGATCTATTGTGTTATATTCTCCTACATTCCTTTCACATTTCCACAAACCTCAAATGGTTTCCTTTCAACTGGAACCAATAATATGCATACCCTTGCTTCAGGGCCTGAGTTACAGGCAGTTAGATTTGGGTATGTTATTTTAGGCGGAAAAAAATGAAAAAAACGGGGTGGATAATTTTAAAGAATCATTTTTAAGCCTAGAGACTGTGCCTTGAGCCTTGGATTGTGTATGTGTACCATTCAGAGGGTGAATGGGCAAGACAAAAGATTTAAGTGCCTTTCAAAGGGGTATGGTAGGTGCCAGGCGCACCGGTTTGTGTCAAGAATTGCAACGATGTTGGGTTATTCCACAATCAACAGTTTCCTGTGTGTATCAAGAATGGTCCAACACTCAAAGGAAATTCAGCCAACTTTACAATTGTGGGAAGTATTGGAATGGGATGCTTTTGACACCTTGCTCCGACAAATTGAGGCTGTTCTGAGGGCAAAGAGGGCAATACTATGTATATGGAAAAATACACCGTTTAACATTTAGACTAATCGATTGGTCGGAAGAACAGACTACTCTCAGTTGACCAAGATTATTTTTTGTCGGGGACAGCCCTAGAATAAACTGATAGCTAAAACGCTCCTTGTCCCAGAATAACATGCTAGCTAGTGATAAAGCTATCTGCTCATGCTAGCTAGCAACATATCTACTTGTTGTAACTGGCTAACTAGCAAGATGTCTACATTAACAAGGTTGCTGCATTCTCAGTTGGGACTCTATTTACAGCTTGCATTGATGATATCACATTTCTAACTAGTTAGAGTACAGATAAATAAAAAATACTTTACCTGATAGCAACTTGTCGGACAGAACTCACCAGCTGTCTACTATCTTAGATGCGGATAATGTGATTGGCATACATGATCAGCAGAGATAGTACCATGTATAAGACACAAGTTTTGATTGGTTTACAGATTAGTACCCAGTAGAGTTTGCCTGTCCAGCTAGCAAACATAAAAGTATTTAGAAGAATACAAACGGAAATGTGTTCAGAGGAATATAAATATATAATATGTAAAAACCAGCTCCTCTCTGGACAAGATCAATCATTTCAAAAACCAAAGCAAATAGCTTTCTATGGTCCACCACCTAGAGTGGATCCAGTCAATTTGAGTGGCTCCATGCACTAACTGATTGTGCCACAGACAAACCGTTAGTGGGCGGCTCAGGCCCAGTCAATGCGACAACGACAGCCTTCTTTTTGTTGACCAATAAGTAGACTAAAACATTAGAATGCAATTTTGTGTGGGCCCAATTGAACATTTCCAGGGGAAAACTATTGTGAAACACTATCCTTTCACTATTACTTTAGATACAGTGGGGCAAAAAAGTATTTAGTCAGCCACCAATTGTGCAAGTTCTTCCACTTAAAAAGATGAGAGAGGCCTGTAATTTCCATCATAGGTACACTTCAACTATGACAGACAAAATGAGAAGAAAAAATCCAGAAAATCACATTGTAGGATTTTTAATGAATTTATTTGCAAATTATGGTGGAAAATAAGTATTTGGTCACCTACAAACAAGCAAGATTTCTGGCTCTCACAGACCTATAACTTATTCTTTAAGAGGCTCCTCTGTCCTCCACTCGTTACCTGTATACCTGTTTGAACTTGTTATCAGTATAAAAGACACCTGTCCACAACTTCAAACAGTCACACTTCAAACTCCACTATGTCCAAGACTAAAGAGCTGTCAAAGGACACCAGAAACAAAATTGTAGACCTGCACCAGGCTGGGAAGACTGAATCTGCAATAGGTAAGCAGCTTTGTTTGAAGAAATCAACTGTGGGAGAAATTATTAGGAAATGGAAGACATACAAGACCACTGATAATCTGCCTCGATCTGGGGCTCCACGCAAGGTCTCACCCCGTGGGGTCAAAATGATCACAAGAACGGTGAGCAAAAATCCCAGAACCACACGGGGGGACCTAGTGAATGACCTGCAGAGAGCTGGGACCAAAGTAACAAAGCCTACCATCAGTAACACACTACGGCACTAGGGACTCAAATCCTGCAGTGCCAGACGTGTGCCCCTGCTTAAGCCAGTACATGTCCAGGCTCGTCTGAGGTTTGCTAGAGAGCATTTGGATGATCCAGAAGAAGATTGGGAGAATGTCATATGGTCAGATGAAACCAAAATATAACTTTTTGGTAAAAACTCAACTCGTCGTGTTTGGAGGACAAAGAATGCTGAGTTGCATCCAAAGAAACATACCTACTGTGAAGCATGGGGGTGGAAACATGATGCTTTGGGGCTGTTTTTCTGTAAAGGGACCAGGACGACTGATCCGTGTAAAGGAAAGAATGAATGGGGCCATGTATCGTGAGATTTTGAGTGAAAACCTCCTTCCATCAGCAAGGGCATTGAAGATGAAACGTGGCTGGGTCTTTCAGCATGACAATGATCCCAAACACACCACCCGGGCAAAGAAGGAGTGGCTGCGTAAGAAGCATTTCAAGGTCCTGGAGTGGCCTTGCCAGTCTCCAGATCTCAACCCCATAGAAAATCTTTGGAGGGAGTTGAAAGTCTGTGTTGCCCAGCAACAGCCCCAAAACATCACTGCTCTAGGGAGAGCTGCATGGAGGAATGGGCCAAAATACCAGCAACAGTGTGTGAAAACCTTGTGAAGACTTACAGAAAACGTTTGACCTCTGTCACTGCCAACAAAGGATATATAACAAAGTATTGAGATAAACTTTTGTTATTGACCAAATACTTATTTTCCACCATAATTTGCAAATAAATTCATTACAAATCCTACAATGTGATTTTCTGGATTTTTTTTCTCATTTTGTCTGTCATAGTTGAAGTGTACCTATGATGAAAATGACAGGCCTCTCTCATCTTTTTAAGTGGGAGAACTTGCACAATTGGTGGCTGACTAAATACTTTTTTGCCCCACTGTATATTGAAGACATTTTCTGAAATTACAATGCAAAAATATTACATGTTGCTCCTATTTCAAATATCTGGATGTCCGACAAACATGTATGATACTATATGAATAGGAAAATTATTTCAAATCCCATCCCTCCTTGAAACACATATACATTGGCCGGATCTGAATACCCATACTAGCCTACTACATACTTAAACTGCATACTAATTTCAGCGTTTGATCTAGAATAATTCACTCAGCTTTTCCGACTCAGCTGTTTGACAACACCTGCTAATCAGATAAATTGATGGGCTGTACCAAAATTAACGAATGGTGGGAGTCAACGCAATCACGCATTAGATTATGCATCCAGAGTACTATTTTCGAAATACCACATACTATAAAACTACTATTTAGTACGATCTTATGGGTATTCGGACATAGTCATTGTTAATTTTCCATTGAAAAAAAAATGTAAAAAGCATCTGCTAGAGGGCATTGATGTAGAGGGCAGATCATTGGGGGTGGTCGGCATTTACCTCTCCTCTCCTATTTGGGCGTGCGAGATTAAGTGCCCAGGCCTAGTATATGTGCAATCTCAATGAAATAGAGTAGGCTGCCTATGGAAGTTATCTTTCAAAGGAAACCACATATGATTTGACTGTAGTTTACTACAGTGTCTGTAAATTAATGTTGTTAATGGAAAGAAGTGGGGGGCGCTCAACCAACATGAGTCGAGGTACAATCAAAAGATTGGATCATTTCTCTGAGTATTTTCTAAATGCTTGGAGGTGAATGCATGTACCCTGTGAACAGCTTTCAGTTCCTCCTTCAGAGAGTTGGTCTCCTGTTTGAGGCACTGCAGCTCTGTGTCCCTGACCCGTAGGATCACCTACAGCACAACACAACAAATGGAGGTTAAAAAAAGACATAAGTGTTAAGATAATTCGTCAATTGAGGTTTAATAATAATAATAAAATGTACCCTTTGGAGTGCCGTCCATATCATTTTTTTATGGATACAATTTTGGAGGATCCAGCACGTATCTACTTTTGAATAATCCGCGAATGATGTCGTATGAATAGACTGAGCGAATGTGTAGTATGAATTCTGCTATAATGTGAGTACCTCCAGTTCGTAGAGGTCTTTCCCCTGTAAGGCAGTGGCCGGTTCCTCGCTAAGAAGGGAGTGCTTGCAAGAGATCTCCTCGGTCAGCCTCTGAGTCAGCTCCTGAGGAGAGGGAGATGAGTGTCAGACAACAACGTCAAAGAAGCTTCCCTTTTGCCAACCATCCATGTTGAATCTATGAAAACGTTGGTGTCCTACTACATTCTTTTCAATAATTTCCCTCGAGGTCATTTACATTTTTTATTTATTAGCCTTTATTTAAAACAGAGGAAACAAGCGGAGACAGAGTATATTTTACAGTTGTGCCCTATGATACAACAATAAAAACAACACAGCAATTAATACGAATTTAAAACCAAACGAAATTATAACATTTAAAAAGTACAAGAAGGAGATTAAAATGATTCAAATAAATACATTTCTATAAGATAAACACACATTGCAAAAAGCAATCACAATTTATAATAAAATGCTCATGTAATGTGCATTTAAACTGTCTTACGAGCACCAAAACATCTAACTGGAGTTCAATTCATTCAATGAGTGTGGAGCATGATATTCCAATGCCATTTTGCCTAACTCAGAGTGAATACTGTATCTTTCAGATTCTGTACACTTTATTTAATACTTTAGACAAATGTCATTTCAATTTAGCGTCATCTCCTCCCAGGATTTGCTGCGTGTCAATCACCGAGGTAAATAATTAACTGGAGACAGCATTAGAAGACGGCTAATCTCATTACCAGACACTTTCTGGCAAATTTGCAGAAGTGCTGGTGGACCATTATATCAAACATGGCCTGAAAGTTAAACTAAATAATTAGGATTTCCATCATCCTAGTCGAAGTGTAGATTACATCTGACATTCCAGTGTTCAAACTTGTAAACAAGGCTCCATGGGATTTCTCTTAATGCGACTCCATGCAGCGAATGGCAATGTCTGCTTTACTGTGGGTATAATGCGAGTAGCCACTTGTGGATTTGACAGCTCTAACACAGTTCCACCTCTGACCTGGCCAAAACGACCGCTATGCGGATGTCGGTTAGAGCGTATCTGATTGAATAGAGTTCTTAACGGGGAACAACGGCAAATTTCTGGAAATTTCTAAAAGTACCTAAACCTCTCTGACTCAGTGTTGGACTGTCTGTCATAGTGAGCAGCTCTCTCACACAGGGAGAGCGAGGTAGAGCTAGGTCACAGGGTTATGCGCCCCTCCTCCTCACTGCAGCGCTACTATGCGCTAGCTATAACTTTGTGGAATTAACACGGATCACAGGTTCACAATTGTACCTTTTCTAAAAATCTCTGCCAAGCAGGGGGAAAAAAACCTGCCTGTGGGCTTACAGCACATGCAACAACACACACACAAGGGAACTCCTCATAAACACTACACCTGTCTGTAACCAGCAGTTTTCAAAATGCAGACATCACCCCTTTTACTATATTGTCAGAAGCATCAGGATGAAGCATAACATGTCTACAGGGGGAGCAGCAGCGAGTTTCTTCCCTGCCCCCTAATTTTGGCAATGCATGAAATAGCCTAGTATATCAAATTCTGGCCCAAAATGATCAGACTACACCAAGTTTGACCAACAAAACCAAAGGAGATACAGTAAGTATAATATTTCATCAAGTCAACCTAAAGTATCATTGTGATTGAGTCCATTATACAATTGGCATTATCTAATGCAAAGAAAACAGAGAGCATGTAAAAATATAGATATATATATATTTTTTTTACAGGAAGCAAACATGGGATGACTATGAAATATGAAGGTCTGTATCGTGACGATGTAGAGTGAAGGTGTCTCTGTTTTCATCCCTCTCTGTACCTTGGTGCAGTGGAACAATTGTTCATTCTGGATAGCTGAACTCCTGTTAATAGTGAAATGACACACATGTCTATGGGACAGTTTTCCAACCATAAAACAATCACAGTGGGCTGAGGTTTTCTAATCAGGTCACATAGTTTTAAAAATCTTTAGACCCTCGGGGGGATGAATGGAAGCACAGAGACAACAACCGCAGTTGGACAATATTAAAAAAAGGGTTGATCCTGCTTTATGCAGGGTTGCATCGTTTAGTATGCACTTGTAATTAAAAAGTTATTCAGTCTGTCATCACTATGTTGATAGATTAGTTTCAGTCAATAATTTGGGATGAAAGGTATAGGTAACCTAGCCAGCTGACACTTGGCTATAAACCAAATTTGTTCAAATTCACAATTTGTCCTCTCACAAATAAATGGGCTTATATAGCGAAATACATTATGAAATGTTTGTTTCCTCTGGCCAGAGGGGACAGGGCACATTTGTACTTATTATGGATCCCCAACCACATATCTACATTACTAAATCCATGTGTATGTATAGTGCGTATGATATCGTGTGTGTGTGTGTGTGTGTGTGTGTGTGTGTGTGTGTGTGTGTGTGTGTGTGTGTGTGTGTGTGTGTGTGTGTGTGTGTGTGTGTGTGTGTGTGTGTGTGTGTGTGTGTGTGTGTGTGTGTGTGTGTGTGTGTGTGTGTGTGTATGCGTGTGTCTGTGCCAATGTTTGTGTTGCTTCACAGGTCCTGCTGTTCCATAAGGTGTTTTTTTTATATCTGTTCTTTAAATCTAATTTTACTCCTTGGGTCAGTTACTTCATGTGGAATAGAGTTCCATGTAATCATGGCTCTATGTAGTACTGTGTGCCTCCCATAGTCTGTTCTGGACTTGGGGACTGTGAAGAGACCTCTTGTGGCATGTCTTGTGGGGTATGCATGGGTGTCCGAGCTGTGTGCCAGTAGTTTAGACAGACAGCTTGGTGCATTCAACATGTCAATACTTCTCATAAATAAAAGTAGAGATGAAGTCAATCTTTCCTCCACTTTCAGCCAGGAGAGATTGACAATATTAGCTCTCTGTGTACATCCAAGGGCCAGCCGTGCTGACCTGTTCGGAGCCAATTGCAAAGTCCTTCTTTGTGGCACCTGACCACATGACTAAAAAGTAGTCAAGGTGTGACAAAACTAGGGCCTGTAGGACCTGCCTTGTTGATAGTGTTGATAAGGCAGATCATTGCTTTATTATAGACAGATTTCACCCCATCTTAGCTAATACTGCATCAATATGTTTTGACCATGAAAGTTTACCATCTAGTGTTACTCCAAGTAGTTTAGTCATCTCAACCTGCTCAATTTCCAAAGGATTTATTACAATATTTAGTTGATGTTTAGGGTTTAGTGAGTGTTTTGTTCCAAATACAATGCTTTTAGTTTTAGAAATATTTTGGGCTAACTTATTCCTTGCCACCCACTCTGAAACTAATTGCAAATCTTGTGTGTTGCGGTCATTTCAGTCACTGTAGTAGCTGACATGTATAGTGTTGAGTCATCCGCATACATAGAAACTCTGTCTTTACTAAAAGTATGTTGTTTGTAAAATAGAAAAAAGCAAGGGGCCTAAACAGCTACCCTGGGGAATTCCTGATTGTAACTGGATTACATTTGATAGGCTACCATTAAAGAACACTCTCTGTGTTCTGTTAGACAAGTAACTCTTTATCCACATTATAGCAGGGGGTGTAAAGCCATAACACATACGTTTTTCCAGCAGCAGACTATGATCAATAATGTAAAAAGCTGCACTGAAGTCTAACAAGACAGCCCCTGTAATAATGTTATCATCAACTTCTCTCAGCCAGTCATCAGTCATTTGTGTAAGTGCTGTGCTTATTGAGTGACCTTTTGCTGCTCCTTCTGCTCCTTCTGAAATTCTGTTGTCAATTTGTTTACTGTACAATAACATTGTATGTGGTCAAACACAATTTTTTCCAAAAGTTTACTCAGGGTTACAGGCTGATTGGTCGGCTATTTGAGCCAGTAAAGGGGGCTTTACTATTCTTGGGTAGCGGAATTACTTTAGCTTCCCTCCAGGCCTGAGGGCACACACTCTCTAGTAGGCTTAAATTGAAGATGTGGAAAATAGGAGTGGCAATATCATCTGCTATTATCCTCAGTCATTTTCCATCTAGATTGTCAGACCCTGGTGGCTTGTCATTGTTTATCTTTTAAATTTCTTATTTACAATGATGGCCTAGGAACAGTGGGTTAACTGCCTTGTTCAGGGGCAGAACTACAGATTTTTACCATTGTCAGCACACGGATTTGATTTTGCAACCTTTCTGTTACTGGCCCAATACTCTACCCACCCGCATCGATAGACAAAAATATTTTTTTCACCTCTTCCACACTGACTTTACGGAATTCAAAAGTACAATTCTTATCTTTCATAATTTGGTCCGATATGCTTGGATGTGTAGTGTCAGTGTTTGTTACTGGCATGTCATCCCTAAGTTTGCTTATCTTGCCAATGAAAAAGTAATTAAAGTAGTTTGCAATATCAGCGGACTTTGTGATGAATGAGTTATCTGATTCAATAAATGAAGGAGTCGAGTTGGCTTTCATTCCCCAAAATGTAATTTAAGGTGCCCCAAAACGTTTTACTACCATTCTTTATATAATGTATCTTTGTTTCATAGTGTAGTTTATTTTTATTTAGTTTAGTCATATGATTTCTTGTTTTGCAGCACGTTTGCCAATCAGTTGGGCTTCCAGACTTAATTGCCATACCTTTTACCTCATCCCTCTCAACCATACAATTTTTTAATTCCTCATCAATCCATGGGGATTTAACCATTTTTACAGTAATTTTCTTAATGGGTGCGTGCTTATTAGTAACTGGAATAAATCCGCCAAGTGCAGTGTCTGGTTGCTCCTCATTACACACCAGACCAGAAAATATTCTTTACATCATCAACATATGAATCACTACAAAACTTATTGTGTGACCTCTTATACGTTATATTAGGCCCAGGCTTTGGAACTTTGGTTTTCCTATATATGGCTATTAGATTGTTATCACTACATCCTATAGATTTGGATACTGCTTTAAAGCAAATATCTGCAGCGTTAGTAAAAATGTGATCAATACATGTTGATGATTTAATTCTTGTGCTGTTTGTAACCACCCTGGTAGGTTGACTGACAACGTGATTCAGGTTGCAGACAATGTTTACAGTTTGACGTTTTTTCCTGATTGGTTAGCTTGATGATAGTCAGTCAATATTTAAATCATCCAGAAAATATACTTCTCTGTTGATATCACATACATTATCAAGCATTTCACACATATTATTCAGATACTGACTGTTAGCACTTGATGGTCTATAGCAGCTTCCCACAAGAATGGGCTTTAGGTGAGGCAGATGAACCTGTTAATATTACTTCAACAGTAATTAACATTAGATCGCCTCTAAGCTTTACAGGAATGTGGTTCTGAATATAGACCGCAACACAGCCTCCGCTGACATTTCTGTCTTTTCGGTTGCTGTTATAACCATGTATTGCTATGACTGTTTCATCAAAGGTATTAACTAAGTGAGTTTTAGAGAAACTCAGAATTTGAATGTCATCTGTTACAAATAAGTTGTTGACTTAATGGAACGTGTTTCTTAGGCTACATGCGTTAAAATGGGCTATTTTTTTAGCACTTTTATGGGTTGCTTGATTGTTTTTAATGCTTTACTGGGAAGCTTATAAGATGTAGGCTACCTGGCTGTTGTTAATTAGTAGCCTACAGTTTGTCAAACTGAAAATGATTTATCCATCGTGCTTATATTGGGCAGAAGTATGTATGATATCAAGGGGAGGTGTTTATTTTATGTTACACTGTGCTGGGGGCCATGATGGCTATGCTGAAAAGCAAGTGGGCAGGCAATGTAACGGAGACCTACATGGGCTTCTTCTGCCGCTGTTAAGTAAAACCACCTCTTCCTCTACTTCTTGCACTACTTCTCGTCATCATATTTCAATGTATTACCGTCCCTGTGTGCAAACCTACGTGAAAGACATGCAGAGGGACTTTGGTGGGCTCCGGACAGTGCTCTGAGTCCGGGGGACTCATCTCCAGAGACCTCTCAGGCTCCTCGGCTGTCAGGGGGGTTGGCAGCGAGGGAGCTGGGATGCCTCCTCTTCCCCATGTTTGGAATCCAAACCAGTAGATTCATGTCTGTACATAAAATCAAGTGCAAGATAGACCTGGTGTGTTTTTAAATACTAAATACTTTAAATGTGCTAAGTGCTCTCAGAAAGTATTCACAGCCCTTGACTTTTTCCACATTTTGTTGTCACAAAGCGGGATTCAAATTGATTTGTCATTTTTTTTGTCAACAATCCACACAAAATACTTTGTCAAAGTGGAAGAAAATGTATAACATTTGTAAAAGAATTATGAAAAATAAAACACCATATCTTGATTAGATAAGTATTCAACCCCCTGAGTAAATACGTGTTAGAATTACATTTGGCAGCGATTACAGCAATGAGTTTTTGGGGTTAAGTCTCTAATAGCTTTGCACACCTGCATTGTACAATATTTGCACATGATTATATTTCAGATTCTTCTAGCTCTGTCAAGTTGGTGGTTGTTTATCATTGCTAGAAAGACATATTCAATTCTTGCCATAGATTTTCAAGCCAATGTAAGTCAAAACTGCAACTAGGCCAATCAGGAAAATTAAATGTTGTCTTGTTAACCAACTCCAGTGTGTATTTGACCTTGTGTTTTTAGGTTGTTGTCCTGCTGAAAGGTAAATTTGTCTCTGAGTCTGTTGGAAAGCAGACTGAACCAGGTTTTCCTCTAAGATTTTGCCTGTGCTTAGCTCCATTACGTTTCTTTTTACCCCTAAAAGAAATCAAGTGCAGCTACCACCATGCTTGAAAATATGAAGAGTGGGTGTCACACCCTGACCTTAATATTCTTTGTTTTCCTTGTAATTTTGGTTAGGTCAGGGTGTGACATGGGTGATGTATGTGTTTTTGTCTAGGTTTTTTTTTATGTTTATGGGGCTGTTTCTCTTCTTAGGTATATTGTAAGTCTATGGTTGCCTAGATTGGTTCTCAATTAGAGAAAGCTGTCTATCGTTGTCTCTGATTGGGAACCATATTTAGGCAGCCATATTCTGTGGGTACTTTGTGGGTGATTGTTTCCTGTCTCTGTGGTCTCTGCACCAGATAGGACTGCTCTTCAGACGAAGAGGGGGAAATCAGCCGTGACAGTGGTATTAAGTGATGTGTTGTTGGATATGCCCCAAGCATAACACTTTGTATTCAGGGCTAAGTTAATTTCTTTGCCACATTTTCAGCAGTTATACTATAGTGCCTTGTTGCAAACTGGATGCATGTTTTGGAAAATGTGTATTCTGTACAAGCTTCCTTCTTTTCACTCTGTCAATTAGGTTATTATGGTGGAGTAACTAAAATGTTGTTGATCCATCCTCAGTTTTCTCCTATCACAGCCATTAAACTCTGTAACTGTTTTAAAGTCACCATTGGTCCTCATGGTGAAATCCCTGAGCAGTTTCCTTCCTCTCAAGCAACTGAGTTAGGAAGGACGCATGTATCTTTGTAGTGACTGGGTGTATTGATACACCCTCCAAAGTGTAATTCATATCTTTACCATGCTCAAAGGGATATTCCATTTTTTTATATACCCATCAACCAATAGGTGCCCTTCTTTGCGAGGCATTGGAAAACCTTCCTGGTCTTTGTGGTTGAATCTGTGTTTGAAATGCACCTTACAGATAATTGTATGTGTGGAGTACAGAGATGAGAGAGTATTTCAAAAATCATGTTAAATTATTGCACACACAGTGAGTCAATGCACCGTATTATGTGACTTGTAAAGCAGATTTTTCTCCTGAACTTATTCAGGCTTGCTATAACAATTGGGTGGAATACTTATTGTCTCAAGACATTTCAGCATTTTTAATACATTAATTTTTAATACATGCAATGTTTTTTTAAAACATAAAATCAAATGTTATTGGTCACATACACAGGGTTAGCAGATGTTAATGCGAGTATAGCGAATTCCACTTTGAAATTATTGGGCATTGTGTAGGCCAGTGACACAAAATCTAAATGTAATCCATTTTAAATCAGGCTGTAACACAACCTGTGTGACAGCCTGTCTCCATTTAACTTTGTTTCAACTGACTGTGAACACATTGGACAATAGTGCAATATTGCCTACTTGGATTTACTCTTTTTTTTACTCTCCCAAGGCACGGTGTAGCACTTGCCAGCCTGTACTGGAAACCACATTCCCTCCAAGGTGCTTCTCTTCTGGCTATCATACAGGTAATATGACCAGTGTTGCATTGCTGTTTTGATGGGCCCCAGTATTTAATCGCATGAGTAAGTCACAGCTCTCTCCTTGCTGTTGTTAATTAAGCTGGTGAGTTTTCTGCCTTGGCTTATTATCTAACTTGTTAAGCACATTTTTACTCATAAACTTATTTAGGCTTTCTATAACAAAGGGGTTGATACTTAATTACAAAAAAAACATTTTCAACCTTTAACTTTTAATTCATTCGTAAACATTTCGACTTTGACACTATGGGGTATTGTGTGTAGGCCAGTGACCAACAATCTCAATATAATCTATTTTAAATTCAGGCTGTAACAACAAAAGGTGGGAAAAGTCCAGGGGTGTGAATATTTTCTGAAAGCACTGTGTATGACATCACAAATTTTAAAATGATACAAAACTGTAAATGATAGACAAACCTCGCACTGGTTGGTTTCAAATACTAGTGTTAGGTAAAATTACACAAAAGCTTATATTCTGTTTTATCTGCAGATGCATATAACCTTGCCCTAAGAGATATCTGTAGACTCTAGACTTCATAGGGAAAACGGTCACCATATTAGATAAACAACTATTGGCTTTGCTAGCTAGATACTGAATACAAGAAATACATAAATAATGGCATAGAATCATCATAATACAGGTGGTTTCGGATACTACAGCTAACGTTAACTTACTATTCTGAATGGCTTCTCCTGTCTGACCTGCAGATGCATGACTGTAGGCCTAGCTACTTGATGTTGTGGCTGTAATTGCACATAGGCGACATGTAGAATGGCGCCTGAAAGGATGGCTGACGTTTTACATGCGCCTAACCAACTGTGTTATTTGTTCGTTATTTGCGTTGTTTGTACCTTATTTTTTATGTTCTTATTTTGTACATAATGCTGCTGCTACTGTCTCTTGTGACCGAAAATAACGTCTGGGCATCAGAACAGCGATTACTCACCACAAACTAGGTGAAGCATTTCCTTTTAACGAGTCCGACGTGAAGGATATACTGCTTTCCCGGGAACAGGCCCAAATCCCCGTCATTTGCGTGAAGAGATTCAGAGAAAAAGGGGGCGGAGGTCGGGCTCCCTTCTGAGAATTCATAGGTGAGTGAGTAAAACCCTACTGCCATCCGTTCTATTGGCAAACATGCAATCATTGGAAAATAAAATTGATGGCCTATGAGAAAGATTAAACTACCAACAGGACATTAAAAATGTAATATCTTATGTTTCACAGACTCGTGGCTGAACGACAACATAAACATCATACAGCTGGCGGGTTTTACACTGTATCGGCAGGATAGAACAGCAGCCTCTGGTAAGACAAGGGGTGGCCGTCTATGTATATTTGTAAACAAAAGCTGGTGCACAATATCTAAGGAAGTCTCAAGGTAGAGTATCTCATGATAAGCTGTAGACCACACTATCTACCAAGAGAGTTTTCGTCTGTGTTTTTTGTAGCTGTCTAAATTACCACCACAGAAGTGGCACTAAGACCGCACTCAATGAGCTGTATACCGCCGTAAGAAAACAGGAAAATGCTCATCCAGAGGCGGCGCTCCTAGTGGCTGGGGACTTTAATGCAGGGAAACTTAAATCTGTTTTACCAAATTTCCACCAGCATGTTAAATGTGCAACCAGAGGAAAAAAACTCTAGACCACCTTTACTTCACACACAGAGAGGTGTACAAATCTCTCCCTCGCCCTCCATTTGACAAATCTGACCATAATTCTATCCTAAGTGCATCGATGACGTTGTCCCTACACTGACTGTACGTACATATCTCAACCAGAAGCCATGGATTACAGGCAACATCCGCATCGAGCTAAAGGCTAGAGCTGTCGCTTTCAAGAAGTGGGAGACTAATCCGGACGCTTATACTAAATCCCGCTATGCCCTCAGACGAACCATCAAACAAGCAAAGCATCAAGGTAACCTGCCTAAATGATTACCGCCCCGTGGCACTCACGTCAGTAGCCATGAAGTGCTTTGAAAGGCTGGTCATGGCTCACATCAACAGCATCCTCCCGGTTACCCTAGACCCACTCCAATTCGTATACAGCCCCAACAGATCCACAGCTGATGCAATCTCAATCACACTCCACACTGCCCTTTCCCACCTGGACAAACGGAACACTTATGTGAGAATGTTATTCCTTGACAGCTCAGCTTTCAACACCATAGTGCCCTCAAAGCTCATCAATAAGCTAAGGACCCTGGGAGTAAACACCTCCCTCTCTAACTGGATCCTGGATTTCCTGACAGGCCGCCCCCCAGGTGGTAAGGGTAGGTAACAACACATCCGCAGCGTTGATCCTCAACAGGGGGGCCCCTCAGGGGTGCGTGCTCTGTCCCCTCCTGTACTCCCTGTTCCCTCATGACTTTACGGCCAGGCCTGACTCCAACACCATCATTAAGTTTGCCGATGACACGAGGGGTAGGCCTGATCAACAAGACTGACCTTCTCCCTATAGGCTGAAACCTGGCCATATGGTGCCAGGACAACAACCTCTCCCTCAACATGATCAAGACAAAGGAGATGATTGTGGAAGACAGGAAAAGGAGGGCCGAGCATGGCCCCATTCTCATCGACGGGGCTGTAGAGGAGCACGTTGAGAGCTTCAAGTTCCTTGGTGCCCGACAAACTAACATGGTCCAAGCACACCAAGACAGTTGCATCACTGTCTGATATGGCTACTGCTCGGCCTCCGACCGTAAGACACTACAGAGGGTTGTGCGTACGGCCCAGTACATCTGTGGGGCCAAGCTTCCTGGCATCCAGGACCTCTATACCAGGCGGTGTCAGAGGAAGGCCCTAAAAATTGTCAAAGGCTCCAGCCACCCTAGTCATAGACTGTTCTCTCTGCTACCGCATGACAAGTGGTACTGGAGCGCCAAGTCTAGGTCCAAGAGGCTTCTAAACAGATTCTACCCCAAGCCATAAGACTCCTGAACATCTAAAAAAATGGCTACCCAGACTTTTTACATTGTCCCCCTATCTTTTACACTGCTACAGTACTCTCTGTTATCATCTATGCAT
The DNA here is from genome assembly GCF_023373465.1 of Oncorhynchus keta. Taxonomy (NCBI): domain Eukaryota; kingdom Metazoa; phylum Chordata; class Actinopteri; order Salmoniformes; family Salmonidae; genus Oncorhynchus; species Oncorhynchus keta. Next base: position 1,567,943 of record NC_068425.1, read on the forward strand.
AGCCACTTTAATAACTCTGCCTACATGTAAATATTTCCTCGACTAACCGATGCCCCCACACATCGACTCTGTACCGGTACTCCCTGTATATAACCTTGCAATTGTTATTTTACTGCTGCTCTTTAATTATTTGTTACTTTTAATTTCCTATTCTTATTTTTTAAACTGCATTGTTGGTTATGGCTTGTAAGTAAGCATTTCACTGTAAGGTGAAATTATAATACCTGTTATATTCAGAGCATGTGACAAATACATTTTTATTTGATGTGATTTAATGCATGTCCATTGAATCAGAACGACAGCTGGCTAGCTAGCTAGGGGTACACCTTCTCATTGAACATCTCATTCCATATTCATGGGCATTAAAGGTCCCCCCTTTGCTGCTAAAACAGCCTCCACTCTTCTGGGAAGGATTTCCACTAGATGTTGCAACATTGCTGCTGGGACTTGCTTCCATTCAGCCACAAGAGCATGAGTGAAGTTTTGCACTGATGTTGGGCGTTTAGGCATGACTCGCAGTTGGCGTTCCAATTCATCCCAAAGGTGTTCGATGGGGTTGAGGTCAGGGCTATGTGCAGGCCAGTCAAGTTCTTCCACACCGATCTCGACAAATTATTTCTGTATGGATCTCGCTTTGTGCTCGGGGGCATTGTCATGCTGAAACAGGAAAGGGCCTTCCCCAAACTGTTGCCACAAAGTTGGAAGCACAGAATCGTCTAGAATGTAATTGTATGCTGTAATACTAATTAGCTAGCTAGCTAATGAACCGATTTTTAGCTGTCTGGCAGCTAACATGTTCTTGATGTGTTCAATAACTTTAGCTAAATCGTAATGACATATTACAGCTAACATCACATTTTGATAACATGCACCAAGTGTAGAACAACTTTGCGACAGACGAGTAGGTAGCCAGTTTCCTGCGTCACATGTGGACATGTGGCGGACTGACTAATCGGATTGCAGAAGTGCTGACAAAAGTGGGCATAGCTAGGATCTATTGTCCATCCGATCAGAGACACTGTGCTCACAACATCTATCTCCTAAATAGCGTCGTTGGTGTATTATTTTCAAATCTTTGAACAAATTGCGCAATATATGCTGTTTTTACCAGGTGCGACTCATCAAACAGACTATAACAAGAATGTAGCCAACTTTCAACAACCTTTTAGATAAGAAAATATCTGCTTACCATTCTGTCATGTCAACCATCCATCTAAATAAAATAATTCCATGTGTCCATGAAATGGGGGTAATCCCGGGCCCAGTTTCCTAATGGGAATTGAAACTTGTGCAACTTCAGTTTAAGTTTTATGTCCATATATATAAATTGCAAAAAAGTTCAACTGATTGAGTGACAGGTTAGTGCAAAATATGTCTATCTGCTGCACTGTGTCAGCACAATGGACAGAGCGTGGCGCGGTGTGTTTAAGGGGGCTATGGAAAGCCACTGAGGCGGTTATTTATGACTCCTTTGGGTTGTCATAAAAAGCAAAAAAGAAAAGGCTAAGTGAACAACGTGATATGACTCCGCCTGTAATATTTGCCACTGCCACGATGGATATCAGAAATTGGCTTCGCCAAAGTAACCAAACAAAAGCGAAAGTAAAGGGAGACAACTGGCTACTGTGTCAGTGGTTGTTAAATGTTATGACAGCGTTGTGACATTCCTCTCTGACATCGAATGCACGCAATCGTGCAAAACAGAAGTAAGACTCAAGGCTACAGGGATACTGAAGGCGGTGACTGACCCCGGCTTTAAGTTTACAGCAACCATAGTGCACAGAATCCTCAAGTCTTCTCGATTCTGTAAACAAATGACTCCAGGCAAAAGCAACAGATCTTTACACTGGAGTCAAAGTGGTCCACAGTGAGTTGAGAAGCTGAGGTGTGACAATGAGTTCGAAGTAATTTAGCCAATGTTTAATGCAAGTGACGCACCACCAGCTCCAAACAAATGAGGACATTATGTCAGTACAAATCTCTAGCAATACGTGGTGAACAGGTCAGCAAGACAGATGAGAAGAGACTGAGTGGAAAAGGCTGTTCTTGGATGCTGTCATTAGTGAAGTGTCAGGACAATTTTTTTATTTTACCTTTATTTAACTAGGCAAGTCAGTTAAGAACAAATTCTTATTTTCAATGACAGCCTAGGAACAGTGGGTTAACTGTCCCTTCAGCGGCAGAACGACAGATTTGTATCTTGTCAGCTCGGGGATTTGAACTTGCAACCTTCCAGTTCCTAGTTCAACACTCTAACCACTAGGCTACCCTGCCGCCCCAGTGGAAGTCAGCTAACTCAAACAGCCAAGTGGTGGAGACCCTGTGTGCCCTTGACCCAGAGAGCCGTGACTTTCCAGATGTGAAAATGGTGAAACATTTGGTGGTGTTGGGTTCTGAGAATATGAAATGTTACTTACTCATGTCACTGATGAGGTTGAGGGTCTTCACCAATAGTTGAAGGTTACATAGTGGGTGCAACTAAGCTTGGAATGTGTTGAGGTCAGGGAACCGATAACATGTGGCAGACATTGATAAGGGGAGACGGGTGGAGATCTTAGAAACTAACAATGTCACTGAGGGATAGAGGCTAATGTATAACGTTTACATTATGTTCGGATATGTTATTGTTAGCCATCAGGGATCCTCTGGGAGGAGAAGAGACACAGTCTGGTATCAATAACCATGACAGACTTGAGTTGGGGAGGAGTGAGCACTTTGGGGTAGAGGTCAGGTCAGATGTGAGGAAGAACATGTATAACTAAGGTTCTGTCTAGCAACAGGGATGCATTGGCTGTTCGGTTGTGGAGGAGGAGACAGCCTAGGAGAAAGGGTTAAATATCAGTGCTTCTGTGAAATGTTTTTTTTTTTTGTCTGAATTGCAGCTGTAACGACCCTTTGGGAAGAATTAAACTTGGTTAAGCTTCTCTAGTGTCCCTGAGTTATTCAATCTGAAAAATAAGAACCTAACAGTGGAAACTGAGTTTAGTTTTTTGCACACTGAAATCGCCCACTCCTGGTCAAATGAGGACAAGTGGACCCCACTTGATATCCTGAAACGATTCTCTGGGCCTCTCTCCACTATGCCGACCGTGCTTACTGCACTGACACGTGGATGACCGTTGGGGAGTCCACAACTACATGCGAGAACTAATTTTACATTTTAACAAACGTGTTGAGTCAGAACAGAAGAAGCATGCTATACCAGAGGAAAGCTCATCTAATCAAACTGGCATTTGAGAGGGATCTTACGAGAATATTTTGGAGAGAATGGAATAATCAATGTTTCATGAGCTGAAATAAAAAATCCTAGAATTTTGTGCACAAATGTGTTTACATCCCTATTAGTGAGTATTTCTCATTTACCAAGATAATCCATCCACATGACAGGTGTGGCATATCAAGAAGCTGATTGAACAGAATGATCCTTACACAGGTGAACTTTCTGCTGGTTACAATAAAAGTTCAATCTAAAATGTGCAGTTGTGTCACACAATAAAATGCTCAAACTTTGAGGGAGCACGCAACCGGCATGCTGACTGCAGGAATGTCCACCAGAGCCGTTGCCAGATCATTTAATGTTAATTTATCAACCATAAGCCGCCTCCAATGTCATTTTAGTGAATTTGGCAGTACGTTCAACCGGCCTCACAACCGCAGACTACGTGTAACCATGAAAGCCCAGGACCTCCATTTCCGGCTTCTTCACCTGTGGTATCGTCTGGGACCTGCCACCCAGACATGAAGCACCTTTTGTGGGAAAAACATATTTGATTGGCTGGGCCTGGCTCTCCAGTGAGTTGGCCCTCAAGTGGTTGGACCTATTACAGGTTTGAAGCGGGCCTATATGCCTATTTATTAGGCAAGACAGCTGAGCATGGCTGCATCTCAATGTAGTAGGTTGTAGTTTATGTTTTGGTTATTTGGATCTCCATTCACCTTTTTGTTTATTGTGTTTACTGTTAATGTAACTATCCTAAATGTAGATTGTGTCCTGCCTTTATCAATCTGATATTTAGTTTACTGTTAATGTAACTATCCTAAATGTAGATTGTGTCCTGCCTTTATCAATCTGATATTTAGTTTACTGTTAATGTCACTATCCTAAATGTAGATTGTGTCCTGCCTTTATCAATCTGATATTTATTTACTGTTAATGTTATCCTAGATTGTGTCCTGCCTTTATCAATCTGATATTTAGTTTACTGTTAATGTCACTATCCTAAATGTAGATTGTGTCCTGCCTTTATCAATCTGATATTTAGTTTACTGTTAATGTAACTATCCTAAATGTAGATTGTGTCCTGCCTTTATCAATCTGATATTTAGTTTACTGTTAATGTAACTATCCTAAATGTAGATTGTGTCCTGCCTTTATCAATCTGATATTTAGTTTACTGTTAATGTCACTATCCTAAATGTAGATTGTGTCCTGCCTTTATCAATCTGATATTTAGTTTACTGTTAATGTAACTATCCTAAATGTAGATTGTGTCCTGCCTTTATCAATCTGATATTTAGTTTACTGTTAATGTAACTATCCTAAATGTAGATTGTGTCCTGCCTTTATCAATCTGATATTTAGTTTACTGTTAATGTAACTAGCCTAAATGTAGATTGTGTCCTGCCTTTATCAATCTGATATTTAGTTTACTGTTAATGTAACTATCCTAAATGTAGATTGTGTCCTGCCTTTATCAATCTGATATTTAGTTTACTGTTAATGTAACTAGCCTAAATGTAGATTGTGTCCTGCCTTTATCAATCTGATATTTAGTTTACTGTTACTGTAACTAGCCTAAATGTAGATTGTGTCCTGCCTTTATCAATCTGATATTTAGTTTACTAGGCCTACCTGGTATCGCTGTTTTGTTCTGTTCCTATTCATTTGTTCGCATTCACAGTTGTGTCGTTATTCTAAGACCAACTGATATTCAGTGTTTTTGTTTGCATTCATGAATAGCTAGGCTACTACTTTCCGCATTTAGTTTGAATTATTTTGGTAAGACAGGTGAATTCCCCTATAACAAACAGCCTTTGTGAATGCAGCCATACACACACCTATCTTCATTACCAAAACAGCATTGCTTTACTGCGTAGGGCGCGGTTTATTGTGCTGATACAGTGCAGCGGATATAGGCTACAGATTTTGCCCAGCCTGTCCCTTCAAAAGCACTCAATCAATGGTCTCGGAGTCTCTGCATTTGAACTTTATGTTTATTGTGGTATAGCGTGATAGTATAGCGTGAAATAAGCAGAATTCAATACACAGTGCCTTCGGAAAGTATTCAGATCCCTTGACTTTTTCCACATTTTGGTAGGTTACAGCCTTATTCTAAAATTGAATTAAATAGGACATTTCCATAAGTATTCAGAACATTTACTCAGTACTTTGTTGAACCACCTTTGGCAGCGATTGCAGCCTTGAGTCTTCTTGGGTATGACGCTAAAAGCTTGGCACACCTGTATTTGGGGAGTTTCTTCCATTCTACTCTGCAGATCCTCTCTAGAACTGTTAGTTTGGATGGGGAGCATTGCTGTACAGCTATTTTCAGGTCTCCTCAGAGATGTTCGATCTGGTTCAAGTCCGGGCTCTGGTTGGGCCACTCAAGAACATTCAGAAACTTATCCCGAAGCCACTCCTGCATTGTCTTGGCTGTGTGCTTAGGGTCGCTGTCCTGTTGGAAGGTAAACCTTTGACCCAGCCTGAGGTCCTGAGCGCTCTGGAGCAGGTTTTCATCAAGGACCACTCTGTGCTTTGCTCCGTTTATCTTTTCCTGACTAGTCTCCCAGTCCCTGCAGCTGAAAAACATCCCTACAGCATGATGCTGCTGCCGCCACCATTCTCATCTGTAGGGATGGTGCCAGGTTCCCTCTAGATGTGACTGACACTTTGTATTCAGGCCAAAGAGTTCAAACTTGGTTTCATCAGACCAGAGAATCTTGTTTCTCATGGTCTGAGTGTGTTTAGGTGCCTTTTGGCAAACTCCAAGTGGGCTTTCATGTGCCTTTTACTTAAGGCCTGATTGGTGGAGTGCTGCAGAGTTGGTTGTCCTTCTGGAAGGAAGGTTCTTCCATCTCCAGAGAGGAACTCTAGAACTTGGTCATAGTGGCCATTGGGTTCTTGGTCACCACCCTGACCAAGGCCCTTCTTCCCCGACTGCTCAGTTTGGCTGAGAAGCCAGCTCTAGGAAGAGTCTTGGTGGTTCCAAAGTTCTTCCATTTAAGAATTATGTAGGCCACTGTGTTCTTGGGGACCTTCAATGCTGCAGAAATGTTTTGGTTACCATTCTTCAGATCTGTGCCTCGACACAATCCTGTCTCGAAGCTCTACAGACAATCTCTTAGAACTCATGGCTTGGTTTTTGCTCTGACATGCACTGTCAACTGTGGGACCTTATATAGACAGGTCGTATTGCCTTTCCAAATGATGTCCAATCAATTGAATTTACAACAGGTGGACTCCAATCTAGTTGTAGAAACAGCTCAAGGATGATCAACGGAAACAGGATGCACCTGAGCTCAATTTCGAGAACCTGTTTTCGTTATTATGGGGTATTGTGTATAGATTGCTGAGTTTAAAAAAAAACATTTTAGAATAAAGCTGTAACAAAATGTTGAATAAGTGAAGGGGTCTGAATACTTTCCGAAGTCACTGTATATGCCATATCTCACAACCGATTGGGGTTACCCGAAGAAAAATACATGTTCACTGTGATAGTATGTGTATTTTTTTCATAGATCTGTGTTATTCCACAAAGTTCTATCTAGAGCATTGTAGTGCTGCAGTGAGGCAGAGGGGTGCAGCTGGGACATAGCTCTACTTAGCTCTAGTAGAGTGAGACAGCTGTGCACTGTGATAGCCAGTCCAAAACTGAGTCAGAGGTTTAGGTACTTTGACAAATCTCAGAAATGTGCTGTTCCCCTTTAATCTACCAATGAATCATCAATCTACCAATCATCATCAGCACCTTCCACCACTTGTCTTATAAAGAGATTGTGTTTGTAAGTCTTATTGGGATAGTTTTCCACGCAAGTGCGACACACATCGACCATTGATTTGAAGGTTGTAGTCTTTCTTCTTCTCGGTGAAGCCATCAGCCGGCTATATATGGCTAGATAACTGTGTCCTTTGCTAGTTAGCTAGCTGGAAGGTAGGGCAAAGATGATGATTGGGAATTGTTGATTGGGAATTGTTGTATTTTACTTCCCGACTTAAGTTAAACTGCAACACCAAAGCTGGCTTGTAGGTACAGTCGAAAGCATGCTTCGAGACCAGCTCACTTCACGGCACATTTTTTCCTGTCAGACCCAGTATTCGAACTCAACCCAGGTCTGCCAAATAAACGCAACCCAGGTCTGGTGGTCATTGATCTAAATTGGCACACTGGGTGCCATGCAGTGTACTATATGGGTGTCTGGTGGTGTCTTGCCTGCTTGTGGATGCTGAGCACCTGGTTCTCCCTCTGGCACTGTAGCAGGGCCTGTCTCTCGGCCTCCAGGGCCTGATTCTGCTGGGCGCACTCCAGACACTTCTGGGAGTACTGGCCCGACAACACCTCCAGCTCCCTGTGCAGAGACCGCAGCTCAACCCTGGACGATGGGGCAAAGGGGAAAGTCGGCAGTTATATAAAGGTGCATGTACTTTGCATTGAAACAAACATGTAACACTCACACACACACACAGTGCATGCATGCACACACACACTTTCAAAAAGCCAGGTGCATGAATACAAAAAACACCCAGATAAGAAAGGGACATACAGTCTCAGTCAAACGTTTGGACACACCTACTCATTCCAGGGTTTTTCTTTATTTTTACTATTTTCTACAATGTAGAATAATAATGAAGACATCAAAATGATTAAGTAGCACAAATGGAATCACTTAGTAACCAAAAACAATCTAATTTATATTTGAGATTCTTCAAAGTATTCACCCTTTGCCTTGATGACAGCTTTTGCACACACTCATATACACTGTGGCAGTGTCCGAATAACCATATGTGCGTTCTAAATAGTAGGCATTTTGGGTATGCAAACAAATACATTTTTATAGTATGTTAAATTTGGAAAATGTAGTGCTTTAAATGCCAGGATGTCATACTCATTTCAGCTTCTCGTCTAGTAGAATTCACTGTACACTATTAAGGAAGAGAATTGTCTTTAGAAACGTGTGTTTGACAACAGCTGATAATCAGCTGAGGAGACACACTGTACCAAAATTCATGAATGGTGGGAATCAACGCAATTGTGCATTAGATGATGGATTCTCAGTAGGATGAGCCTAGTATGATGATATTTGTTGCTTGCTGTATTTGTTTTTAGTAAACACTGCGTTCTAGTATGCAATTTAAGTAAGTAGTAGGCAAGCCAGATTTATTTTCAACACACATATTACATTTACATTTAAGTCATTTAGCAGACGCTCTTATCCAGAGCGACACATAGTCACTCACTCATACTGGGAGGGAAGGTCCGTGATGTCAGAGCTCCCTCCACTCTGACTCCTCTCCAGCTCCTCCCGATGAGCATTCCTGATTGCCTCGATCGCTACACACAGGCCACAAACACAGGAAGTGAACAGACATGTTGCCACATGCTGCCCCCATCCCACTTCAAGGGGCATGTTCAGCAGGACACAACGTTGTGAAACATTCAGATGGAAATATGCTAAGTGGAACAAACATGCCACTCTAAGGAATCATATTGACTCTATTAATTTGAATCAGCAACTTTCAACCATGTTTGGCTACAGAACATGGGACAGATGTTTTACCTGCGACAGTGGCGGCTGTCTCCTCCTCCAGTAGGCAGTCTCTCTCCTGCAGGAGCGTGGCCACCTCCCTCTGGTGCTGCCGTTGCAGATCCCCCACCAGCTTCTGGTGTACCTCCTCCATGGCAGTGAAGCCACGCTCACAGGAAACCTGCAGGGTATGAATTTCACAATTACATGTGTATACTTTTTAACACCTGCTTTTATGGAGTATTTGGTATGATGTTGGTACTGATGTATATCAAAGCATTAGCATTTACAGTGCCTTCAGAAAGTATTCAGACCCCTTGACTTTTTCCAGATTGTGTTACATTACAGCCTTATTCTAAAAGTGATCAAATATTTTTTTTAATATCCGCCATCTACACACAATACCCCATAATGACAAAAGGGAAAACAGGTTTGTAGAAATTATTGCTAATTTATTACAAATAAAAAACAGAAATACCTTGATTACATAAGTTTTCAGACCCTTTGCTATGAGACTCGAAATTGAGCACAGGTGCATCCTGTTTCCATAGATCATCCTTGAGATGTTTCTACAACTTGATTAGAGTCCACCTGTGGTAAATTCAATTGATTGGACATGATTTGGAAAGGCACATACCTGTCTATATAAGGTCCCACAGTTGTCAAAGCAATAACAAAGCCATGAGGTCAAAGGAATTGTCCCTAGAGCTCCGAGACAGGATTGTGTTGAAGGACATATCTGGGGAAGGTTATCAAAAAATGTCTGCAGCATTGAAGGTCCCCAAGAACAGTGGCCTCCATCATTCTTAAATAGAAGGACCACCAAGATTCTTCCCAGAGCTGACTGCCCAGCCAAACTGAGCAATCAGGGGAGAAGGGCCAGGGAGGTGACCAACAACCCGGTTGTCACTCTGGAACTCTGTCAGAGAACCTTCTAGAAGGACAACCATCTCTGCAGCATGCCACCAATCAGGCCATTATGGTAGAGTGGCCAGACGGAAGCCACTTCTCAGTAAAAGACAAACATACATAAAGACTCTCAGACCATGAGAAACAAAATTCTCTGGTCTGATGAAACCAAGATTGAACCCCTTTGGCCTGAATGCCAAGCGTCACGTCTGGATGAAAGCCGGCATCATCCCTAGGGTGAAGCATTGTGTTGGCAGCATCATGCTGTGGGGATGTTTTTCAGCAGCAGGGACTGGGAGACTAGTCAGGACTGAGAGAAAGATGAACACAGCAAAGTACAGAGATCCTTGATGAAAACCTGCTCCAGAGTGCTCAGGACCTCAGACTGGGGTGGACGTTCACCTTCCAACAGGACAACTACCCTAAGCACATAGCCAAGACAACGCAGGATTGGCTTCGGGACAAGTCTCTGAATGTACTTGAGTGGCCCAGCAAGAGCCCGGACTTGAACCCGATTGAACATCTCTGGAGAGACGTGAAAATAGCTGTGCAGTAACGCTACCCATCCAACCTGACAGAGTTTGAGACGATCTGCAAATAAAAATGGAAGAAACTCCCCTAATACAGGTGTGCCAAGCTTGTAGCGTCATACCCAAGAAGACTCAATGCTGAAATCACTGCCGAAGTACTTCAACAAAGTACTCAGTAAAGGGTCTGAATACTTATGTAAATGTCATATTTCAGTTTAAATTTTTAATACATTTGCAAAAATTCTAAAAAATTCTTTTTGATTTGTTGTTATGGGGTATTGTGTGTAGATTCATGAGGGTAAAAAAACTATTTAATACATTTTAGAATAATGCTATAATGTAACACAATGTGGACAAAGTCATGGGTATGAATACTTTCCAAAGGCACTGTACATAAGTCAATGTGTTTGTGTAAACGTATTGGGTATTTGAGTGGGGCTGTGTTGTACCTTGATGTTTTCAAGGTCTCTCTGATAAGCTTCCTTCATGGCAACTTCATCCCCTTCCAGATTCCGTCTCCCTGCCTCATCTTTCATGGTGTTTACCTGCGTCTCAAGCACATGGATTCGTTTCTTCATTGTTTCCATAGACACCATGTCTATTTTGCAGGCTCCATCCAGATTAAGTTTATCTGCCGGCAGGGTGGAATCCAAGGTGAAGTCTGGGTAGAAGGTGGCTTTTTCGGGAGTAGTGTTAGGGGTGGTCTGTGATGAGCGGGACTCTTGTTGTGCATCTGTTGCAACACAGGTAGACTGAGCATGGTGGCTGTGCAGACGTATCATTTCCTCCTCGTGGATCTTCTGGAGCTCCTGCATCTTCCCTTGGAACTCCTCCTCCAGCTTCTGCACTTGCTCCTCGTGGCGATCCTCGATGCTCTCGATATCAGCTAGGAGTACACCCACCTTACGCCGGGTCTCGCTCTCTGCTGCGGCCCTCCCTTGCTCCACCTGCTCCAGCTTCTCCTTGAGGGCCTGGCTGTCCTCCTGCAGTCGTGACAGGGCGAGGCTAAAAGTGCGGCGGTCCTTGCTGAGCATGGCCTCTTGCTCCTGACACAGCGCCACTAGGCTGTCGAATGCCCCCTTGCACTGCTGCAGTTCCTGTTCGTGATCCAGCTGCAGGCGGCATGCCACGTAGGTCACCTGGGACTGGACCAGCACCTCCGGCCAGTACAGGGTCAAGTCCAGGGTTGCAACAGAGTCCGGGTCATCCAACCAGCGTCTACCTTTCGCCGCACTACTCTCCCCCTTTGAGCCACTGCTGCTGGGGATCTCCTGACAGAGTTGGTGCAAGACCTTGGCCCTTTTCCTCAGCTGGACTGCAAGTCTTTCTGTCCAGTCGTGTTGTTTCTCTGTCTTGTCCCCACTCCAGACTGATTGGATCCTCTCCAGCAGGTTGTCTGTGAGGCCTCCGGACTTCAACTGGACCTGTTCCTCATAAGGAGCCAGCTCTGGAGGACTGACATCAGCCAGACCCCTGGCCTTACCAGAGCTCAGATTGTTATCCCCAGCGCCACCACACTGTTCCTCTGACTGAGAGCTACACCATAGCTGCTCCCTGGTCGGGTTGTCAGAGTGCAGTTCTTCTTGTATGGGCTCTCCCTGGTAGCGATGCTGTAAGGTTAGAGAGATGTAAGCTAACTCTGCTCTGGTACAGACCCTGCCAATGGCGCTCTCCTCCGACTCAGTGTCGCCACCTACTGGTTCCCTACAATCCATTCCGAGGGCCATCCTTTTCAAAAGCACGTCGGCATACATGTGTGCCGAGTCACCTTCGTCTCCACCAAGGAGGGCTTCATTCTGGCAAAATAATGTATCTTGGCTCTGCATTGCCGACGCCATCTTCTCCAACGTAGACGCTTCCAGGGCTAAAGCTCTACCCAATGTTTTCATTCCAGCTTCCTCTCCTTCTGGGCATGACATTGGAGCATACGTGCCTGTGCTCATTTGCTCAACCTTGTCCTCTGATAGTGTCTTGTCATCAATCAAGTCTTCCTCCTCCCTCTGAGCTCGGTGGCACTCGTGCCATTGCTCATCGGCAATTATTCCTCCTTGCCTGAGGCAGGCGGCAGCAGTGACCAGCTGCATCTCCAGGGCACAGAGCTCGGTTTCTAGGTCAGGGTTGCTACCTTCACCAGGGTTCCTCCTCAGCAGGGCTTGGATCCTCTCTCTGCAGGCCTGCACACTGGCCAGGGCCGCCTGACACTGCCCACCCAGCACCCTGGTTCGGCCCTCTGTTTCCAGGGCGAAGCGCCTGCTCTGCTTGGCCTGATTGTGAAGAAAGAGGCTAAGGCGCTGGGTAGCGGCCCGGCTCTGGGTGAGCTGGGAGAGGACGTGGGGGTCGGTGGCTGCACTGCTGCACCACTGACCTTGTGGCTCCTCCAGCCTCTGGGTGATGTCTCTCAATTTCTCCTCTGTCACATACAGCTTGGTCTCCAGGACCTGGATCACTGACATGAACCTGTCCGGATCATCTCCAGCCGTAACGATGTACTGGTAGGCCGGGTCGACAGAACATGAGCCAGGTCCGGAGTGGCTTATGGCAGGGACGCTGCTGCTATTTGTCTGTCCTCCGTCTGTATTGTAGGAGTGGTGGATGATCTGGGTTTCCCGTGAATTCAGACCGCTGGATTTGATATTCAGTCTGTTGTCAGTCACTTTGAAGAGAGGAAGAGAGGAACAACAGGTGCATGCTTCCTTCACCTCACTCAGTTTCAGCTCGGTCTCTTCCAGGCTGCTCCCAAGGGCGGCCATCTTAACCAAGGCTTCACTCAGCTCCCGCTCCTTCCTGTCCAGCAGCCTCTTGTAGTCCTCCATGGCATCACTGGCTGCCACCTCCCTCTCCTGCGCCTGTCCCAGGGCCCGCTGTAGCTCCTCTGAAACACTCTCGTAGGAGTGCTCCAGGTTGTAGTAGTCAGTCTCCTCCGTCTGTAGGCGTCTCTGCAGCTGAACCACCTCCCCGTCTGCCTCGGCCAGCTGGTTCTGCAGCTCTTGGCAGCGTCTCTCCAGCTGCTCCCCCTCCCCCTGTAGCCTCCCTATAGCCGCCAGCGTGCGGGCCAGCTCCTCCTGCAGCTGCTGCTGAGCCTCCGCCACCTCTCCTTCCCTGGCCCACGGCTGACCCTGCCCCTTCCACAATGTTTCCGCTTGCTGCTCAGCCTTTTGCAGCTGCTCCTGCAGGTCCTGAGAACGGCGCTCCGCCTGGGCCAGGTTGGCCCCCAGGCTTCTGCGTTCCCTGTCCTGGCTCTCCTGCAGGAGGCCCAGGTGCTTCTGCAGGCGCACCTCCTTCTCGGCCTGTGCCTCCTCTTTTGCTCTCATCTGGGCTGACACCTCTTGTAGTCGCTGGCGCAAACACTCCAACTCCTGCCGGTGTTCGTGCTCCCCCTCCTCCCGCTGCTTCCGAGCGCTCTGACGCTCCTGCTGCAGCTCTGAGCGTGCCAAGGCTGCAGCCTCCCCTGCGCTTAACGCCCGCGCCTGCAAGGCGATGAACTCGGCCCTCCGCTGCAGTTCAGCCTCACGCGCCTCCTCCTGGCTCCTCCTCTGGGCCTCCAGCTCGAAGCGCAGGTCCTGGTTCAGCTTCTGAAGACGCTGCCACGCGCATGACTGTGCGGAGGAGGACTGGTTGAAAGATGTGGGTAGGCCATTCTAAAAGAGATTGATGGGAGATTTGGTTCCATTGTTACGGGGAAGCTAAACCAAGCGTACCTTAAGTATTATAAAGTATTTGACTTATGTATTTGACCCAATTCAGCTACAGGTATGGTCTGACCTGTAGTAGGCGGTTCTCCCTGGAGCGTTCCCTCTCCTGCTGCAGCTGTTGCTGCAGACTGATGTTCACCTGCTGGAGTCTGGACAACTCTCTCTGGGTCTGCTCCAGCTGAGGGCACACACACAGAAACATGCTCAAACACACACACACACACACACACACACACACACACACACACACACACACACACACACACACACACACACACACACACACACACACACACACACACACACACACACACACACACACACACACACACACACACACACAGAGAAACACACACATGCCTGAACACACACAAATGCATCCTCAAACACACACATACATACAATCACAAACAAGCCACAGTAACTTAAATCACACTCCTAACACACCGTTATACACACATACTCTAGCTCACCTCTTCAGCCTGCTGTTCATAGGACTGCTGCTCCGTCTCTTCTTTGGTTTCGTCAGAGTTATTGATGGGAACCCACCTCTCCTCTCTCAGCGGTGTGGAAGCCACTTTCTGCTCTATCACCACATCCACCCGTACACCGGCAGTGCCATCACAAGGGGTGGGGCTAGGAGTGTTGCCAAAGCCATCACCAGAGGCAACGCTAGGGACATCACTAGGGGTGTGGCCAGTGACATCGTCATCGCCACAACCAATGGGCAGCTCTGGTGTAGAAGAGGTGGAGCTGTTGTCCACCTCAGAAATGGTCCTTTTTTCAAAAACCTTATTTTGAGCATGAACTAGTGTTGTGGATGTTGTGGGTGTTTTGGTCCCAGCAACACTTCTTTCCTCTAGGGGTGTGGCCGTGAATGGAGCCTGGGGTAGCATGGTTGGATCTGCCCCCCTTTGTAGCACCTCCGCCTCTTGTGAAGCTACAGTGTCCCTGAGGCACTGGGAAGAGTACGAGGAGGAGCAGGCGTTAGAGGCAACCAGAGAGGAGGCAGAGGAGACTGGTGATGGGCTGCCGCCGTCAGCGGTGTCCCATCCTACCACAGGACGCGACTGTCCACTGGGCTCCGCCTCCTTCTCTACGCCCTGGTGGTGCTGATGGCGGCTAAAATCAGCCCAGTCAAAGGTTTTGTAGCGTCCCTCCTGGCGACGCTCGCGGACACTACGGTTCTTCCTCTGATCTGGATCCACATCTTCCTCTGCAGAGCGTGTCTCCATAGGGCCTAGAGCTGGTGGCTCCTTCTGCTGTGGAAGAGAACTGGAGGACAGAAGAGATGGCAAAGGCATGGTCAACTGTTGTCAAATGACAACATAACAGTTTACGTAGTAAGCTTTCTCATCACCTAGCCACGACAAAGGGACCAAGTCAACTGTTACAATCTACATAGGGTATGCCAGAACTACTTTACATTTAGATTTTTTCACCTAGTCGGCTCAGGGATTCAAACCAATGCTCTTAACCGCAAGGCTATCTGCCACCCAAAATACTTTCAAATACTTGAACTGTGGGTTGATTTCGTTTTCTGGGCACAATGGAAACAATGGAATGTCCAAAAGTG
Source organism: Oncorhynchus keta (assembly GCF_023373465.1). Lineage (NCBI taxonomy): Eukaryota > Metazoa > Chordata > Actinopteri > Salmoniformes > Salmonidae > Oncorhynchus > Oncorhynchus keta. The sequence continues at coordinate 1,583,392 of NC_068425.1, forward strand.
CAAACTCCAAACTGGGTCAAGTGCACATCAAACTCTACATATTTCACGTAATGTATTTGACCCAGGTCTGGTGTACAGGTAACACTTTACTTGACACCCAGCGTCATAACATGTTATGACACAGTCATAACCATGTCATATGTCATAACAGCTGACATAACTTGTCATAACCTGTTATAACATGGTCATGACACTGTCATGACACATATTTAGACCTGTTGTGACATATATTGCGTTATTTTACGGCTGGTTATGACACCTACATAAGATTGTCGAAAACCACAAAATCACCACACAAGGCAAAGCCTTCCATTACACCATAGTCTACATGTCAATAGTATATTTATGATGTATACTTTTTGACGAAATTATTGCAACCCCTATTACTAGCCTGTTCAACCTCTCTTTCGTATCGTTTGAGATTCCCATAGATTGGAAAGCTGCCGCAGTCATCCCCCTCTTCAAAGGGGGAGGCACTCTAGACATTAACTGCTACAGACCTATATCTATTCTGCCCTGCCTTTCTAAAGTCTTTAAAAGCCAAGTTAAACAAACAGATTACCGACCATTTCGAATCTCACCCTACCTTCTCCGCTATGCAATCTGGTTTCAGAGCTGGTCATGGGTGCACCTCAGCCACGCTCAAGGTCCTAAACGATATCAAAACCGCCGTCGATAAGCAGCCGTATTCATCGACCTGGCTAAGGCTTTCGACTCTGTCAATCACAACATTCTTATTGGCAGACTCAACAGCCTTGGTTTCTCAAATGACTGCCTCACTTGGTTCACCAACTACTTCTCCGATAGAGTTCAGTATGTCAAATCGGATGGCCTGTTGTCAGGACCTCTGGCAGTCTCTATGGGGGTGCCACAGGGTTCAATTCTCGGGCCAACTCTCTTCTCTGTATACATCAATGATGTCGCTCTCGCTGCTGGTGATTCTTTGATCCAGCTCTACGCAGACGACACCATTCTGTATACCTCTGGCCCTTCGTTGGACACTGTGTTAACTAACCTCCAGATGAGCTTCAATGTCATACAACTCTCCTTCTGTGGCCTCCAACTGCTCTTAAATGCAAGCAAAAATAAATGCATGCTCTTCAACCGATCACTGCCCGCACCTGCCCGCCCGTCCAGCATCACTACTCTGGACGCTTCTGACTAGAATATGTGGACAACTACAAATACCTGGGTGTCTGGTTAGACTGTAAACTCTCCTTCCAGACTCACATTAAACATCTCCAATCCAAAATTAAATCTAGAATAGGCTTCCTATTTCGCAACAAAGCATTCTTCACTCATGCTGCCAAACATACCCTCGTAAAACTGGCCATCCTACCGATCCTCGACTTCGGCGATGTCATTTACAAAATAGCCTCCAACACTCTACTCAACAAATTTTGTCACCAAAGCCCCATATACTACCCACAACTGCGACCTGTATGATCTCGTTGGCTGGCCCTCGCTTCATACTCATCGCCAAACCCACTGGCTCCAGGTCATCTACCAGTCTCTGCTAGGTAAAGCCCCACCTTATCTCAGCTCACTGGTCACCATAGCAGCACCCACTTGTAGCACTCACTCCAGCAGGTATATCTCACTGGTCAGCCCCAAAGCCAATTCTTCCTTTGGCCGCCTCTCCTTCCAGTTCTCTGCTGCCAATGACTGGAACGAACTGCAAAAATCACTGAAGCTGGAGACTCTTACCTCCCTCACTAGCTTTAAGCTCCAGCTGTCAGAGCAGAGATCACTGCACCTGTACATAGCTCATCTATAAATAGCCCATCCAATCTACCTCATCCCCATACTGTATTTATTTATTTATCTTGCTCCTTTGCACCGCCGTATCTCAACTTGCACATTCATCTTCTGCACATCCTATAATTCCAGTGTTTAATTCCTATATTTTAATTACTTTGCCACCATGGCCTATTTATAGATTCTTCTACTGTATTATTGATTGTATGTTTGTTTATTCCATGTGTTGTTGTATGTGTCAAACTGCTTTGCTTTCGCAGTTGCAAATGAGAACTTGTTCTCAACTAGCCTACCTGGTTAAATAAAGGTGAAATAAAATAACAGTAAAAACATTCAACAACAACAAGGATATAATCATTTTTGGGTAGGAATAGATGTGGGTTTTGACACTCTTATGTAGGTGTCATAATCAGCCATAAAATAACACAATATATGTCACAACAGGTGTAAATATGTGGGTCATGACAGTGTTATGACCATATAATGACAGGTTTAGTCAGCTGTTATCACATTATGACATGGTTGTGACAGTGTTATAATGTGTTATGACACTGGGTGTCAAGTAAAGTGTTACCCAAATACATCTAAAGGGCAAGGGTCACGAGGCCCAAGGATTCAACCTGGCTCTGAGAGTGGACAGTTCTAGCCGCCGCAGGTTTTTCCTAAAGAGTAGCATGGAAGACATAGGACAAAGTAGGAAAGAAGAGCCATCAGACTTTGTGTATCCTAACAAGCACATATCAGGGGATTGAGGTGTTCAGTGTTGGATGCCATTTTGATTTGTTCATTTTTACTCTTTGATTTATAGACTTGCAGTTTTCACATTATTGTAAACTGAAGTAAATTGTGTAATGTTCTGTTTAGAGCGTTGATGTTATCTTTTTGTCTTGTCAGTCTTGTTTTGAGATGGAAAATCAATCAATAAATCATAAATAGTTTGTCTCAACCAGAGAAGACTCCTTTACCTTGAGACGACCAGGGCCACGTTGTGCCTCACGTTCTTCATCACTGCCTGGACCCAGTTCCTCCGGATCCCAGAAGTCATGGCACACAGGGTGAACGCTCCCTCTGCAGTCTTTGTGAGGAGGGGGGAAGACTCAATCACTGTGTTACTCAATCACTCAATTTCAGTGTGCTTTTTGTCATTAACTATCCTACCCGGTCCTGTTCTACCCTTGAATAATTAATTTCATAGAATATTTTCACCCTGAACATGCACTACACACAGAACACAAAAAAAGATCTGATCTAAGATACACCCCAATGAACCCTTTATTATTTTAATACCATCCCACACACCCCTTGACAGCCCTACTGCATAGAACAGGTAAACTGTCGGGCTATAACAAATCATCTCAACTGACTGAGGATTAACCAATCAAAGACTCCAAATGTGACTCGTTTCAGGTAACTAGGCGTATGTCGTAAGTCACAACTTCACAGGAGAGGCATTTGAACGTTTATTTTAATTTATTCAGCAGAAATGCCTTCTGGAACATTTGGATCTTTCATTTGCCTTAATAACAAACTTGTATGCCATCTGTAAATATGAATAAAGTTGTTAAATTTACAAGCCTAGTTGGTTTAGCCACAGAAAAAGACAGGAACCTTCCCGCTAGCCATACATAATTGGCTGAGATAATGAAAGGGCTGAACATGCTGAGAGATAAGTTTCAGATTGTTCTGCCATGTAGCATCTTCTGTCTATAAAATGAGCTGCTCCTTATGTGTGGATAATCCTTCCGACTGCAGTTTTTTTTTTAAAGATATAACATTAGCTATGGAGAACTGAAAATGTGTTGCTAATGCTCAGGCCCTATCGACAACGGTCAGTGGGGGAAAAATGTGACGGACTACTTTCAGTAGGATGATCGTACCATGCTGACTCTCAGGAAATCCCTGATTTAGGTAAAAACATTTTAATTGAAGAAGACATTGTAGAGTCAGTCTTCTGATGACAGCGATGGGGAAGAAACATGGATCAACAGTGTTGTTGTCACGGAAGAAGTTTACAGAGGTTTGAAATCTGTACAAATAAATAGGAAATTAAACAGGACGTCGTGTTTAATGAAAGGGGTTGCAGTCTGCTGTTGAGCGTTCGTCCATGCATACGGGTAAGAATCGAGCTACAGTTTCAGATATTATACGTTTCACATTTTGTCAGAAAGTTGTTTTCATTGGAAGTTCAAGCGTACTGTTAACATTACGTGTATGATCTGTATAGTAATATTATCTCAGCAAGCCATTTGCATTGCTAGTTATAGCCTAATGTTACCTAGCTAACTATCTAACATTGAACTTATTTGGTTAACTTTAGCTAGCTATGACCCTCGGTTTTGTATTGCGAGTACTCTATGGATTGGGATTATGGCTCATTGTTTAGCTAGCTACATGTCTAAACAAAAGACCCCAAGATAAAGCGTACTGTTAGCTTTCTAGCTGAGATTAGATGACTGGCTCGGTAGCTAAAATTATGTGTATGATCTGTGTAGAAAATATTATCTCAACAATCCATTTGCATTGCTAGTTATAGCCTAATGTTAGCTAGCTAACTAGCTAACATTGAACCTATTTGGTTAACTTTAGCTAGCTATGACAATTAGTTTGTATTTCTAGTACTCTATGGATTGGGATTATGGCTCATTGTTTAGCTAGCTAGCTAAACAAAAGACTCCACTTCACCAGATGATTACATGACCCATCAAGTTAACAAGGTGCGTCTGACAGTGATTACTGTTTGTATAATAGCACTGTTGTATAATAGTGCTAAAGTATTTGTGTCTGGAATTTATCTTTAAGCATCAGTAGAACAAGCCTGGCTTTCCTCTACCAGTCATACAAGGAAAATGGTCTGGATATACCATTTTGTAGCTCTGTCTCTACTTTTATCAAATGTAAAAAAAACACAATTTCAAATTTTGCTACATAAAACTGAATCAAAGCGGTCGGTCACAAATGTCAACTCACGTGTATCTGGAAGCCGTAGTTCCTCTGAACTGGGTAGTCTGTGATGTCATAACAAGTAGAAAGGTTAATCTCGCCATCCAAATCAGCAGCCTGAAATTAAATATGATAGAGAAAGACCGTTGAAGTTAAGAGGATGTTGTGATGCCCACACACACACACACACACTCTCTCACTCATTCTCTCTTTCTCTCTCACACATAAAATAATACAAGTCTAGTGTATTCTCAAACAACATTTAAAATAAGGCTGTGGCAGTGGATCTGACATTTTCAGGATCGTTATACCGCAGACAAAGGGATCTGGAGCTTCCTGAAGATTCTGGAATTGTGACCCGGAGAAAAATGGGGGAGGGCCATGCTTTTTCAATTTCAGACAGTGGGAGGGTTTAGTATTATTTATTTTTTAAATCTAGTCCAGGTGTCATGCCCTGACCTTAGAGAGCCTTGTTTATTCTCTATTTGGTTAGGTCAGGGTGTGACGTGGGTGGGCAAATCTATGTTTCTATTTCTTTGTTGGCCTAGTATGGTTCCCATTCAGAGACAGCTGTTTATCGTTGTCTCTGATTGGGCATCATACTTAGGCAGCCTTTTTTCCCACCTTAGAGTGTGAGATCTTGTTTGTGTGTAGTTGCTTTCTGCATGTAGCTTTACGTTAGTTTTTGTATTTTGTTGTTTTTTCGGTGTCATTTAAATAAAATAAAAAATGTACGCCGACCACCCTGCACCTTGGTCCAATCCATCTTTAAACGATAGTGACACCAGGGAACAGTTATGTATTTTATAATAGATTAAATGTCAATATTGCTTAGTGTTTAAGAATTATTTGCTTATTGATGTGTGCCCAATGCTGCCCCTCATCCCTGATTCTTTGCTGGGCGTGCAATATTAAGTGCGCCAATATTTAGTGTGGTCTCAATCAAATGATCCATAGCCTATACTGTAGGCTATAGGCCAAGGCTACTGTATACGAAATGAATGCTCTGAGAAAGGAAATATAATGGTATTTGTCACATACTCTGAATACAACAGGTGTAAACTTTACTGTGAAATGCTTACTTACGAGCCCTTTCCCAACAATGCAGAGTTAAAAAGGAATACAAAAAAAATACAAATAAGGGAAAAAAAGGAAATAGTAACAATAAAATAACAATAACGAGGCTTGCCGTGGGTGCGGCAGCGGAGAGAACAGTCTATGACTTGGGTGGCTGTAGTCTGACGATTGTTGGGGCCTTCCTCTGACACCGCCTGCTATATCAAATCAAATCAAATGTATTTATATAGCCCTTCGTACATCAGCTGATATCTCAAAGTGCTGTACAGAAACCCAGCCTAAAACCCCAAACAGCAAGCAATGCAGGTGTAAAAGCACTATAGAGGTCCTGGATGGCAGGGAGCTAAGCCCCAGTGATGTGGTCCTTCTGTAGCTCAGTTGGTAGAGCATGGCGCTTGTAACGCCAGGGTAGTGGGTTCGATTCCCGGGACCACCCATACGTAGAATGTATGCACACATGACTGTAAGTCGCTTTGGATAAAAGCGTCTGCTAAATGGCATATTATTTATTATTATTATTACTGGGCCATACGCATTGCCCTCTGTAAGATCTTGCGGTGGGATGCCAAGCAGCTGCCATACCAAGCAGTGATGCAGCAAGTAAAGATGCTCTCAATGGTGTAGCTGTAGACCTTTTTGAGGATCTGAGGGCCAATGCCAAATAATCTCAGCTTCCTGAGGGGAGACATGCCGTCTTCACGACTGTGTTGGTGTGTTTGGACCATGAAAGGTCCCATGATGTGGACACAGAGGAACATGAAGCTCTTGAATCGCCCACTACAGCATTTTGGATGCAAATGGGGGTGTGCTCAGTACTCCATGATCAGCTCCTTGTTGTCCCGGCACCACACTGCCAGGTCTCTGACCTCCTCCCTGTAGGCTGTCTCATCGACGTCGGAAAATCAGGCCAACCACCGTTGTGTCGTCGGCAAACGTAATGATAGTGTTGGAATTGTGCGTGGCCACGCAGTCATGGGTGAACAGGGAGTACAGGAGGGGACTAGGCACACATCCCTGAGAGGCTCCCGTGTTGAAGGTCAGTGTGGCGGATGTGTTTTTGCCTACCCTCACCACCTGGGGGCGGCCCATCAGGAAGTCTAGGATCCAGTTGCAGAGGGAAGTGTTTAAACCCAGGGTCCTTAGCTTATTAATGAGCTTGGAGTGCACAGGGCAGTTACAGGTCTAAGAAAATATACTTCCTTCACAATTTTTTTTGTGCTGGTGGGATGGTGTAAAACTAGGTTACACTACAGCTGCAATGGTATCCCAATCATGAGCCCTGGTCTGCCCTGCTCTTGCAGATGTAAACCTTTGTGTGCCGTCTAAAAAATGGGGGCACTTCAGGAGACGAGTATAAGGCTTCTTCCAAAAATAATTTTAGATTTGTTCCAAAAATTAATTAGGCCTATCTGTACATGCAGGCTACTGATTTCCTGTTCAATTTGAAAGGGAGAGCACCTAGATGCGAAGGAGGACCGGAGCTACATTTTATTAGCTTGCTACTGCTATAATTGATTTTAATAAAAATAATATGTTTCGTTGCCAATGATGAAGTTTTATCAGAGTTATTGACCTCGGGGAGGTCATGTTCAAGCCATATTCAAGTAACTTACATAACTTAGGCTATGTGCTAAAAGTAGGCTAATTCGAGAAGGCCTAATTCATTTAAACAGCCAGTCTTTGGTTTGATGCTCATGTGGTGAGCTATAGTTTTGTTAGTCGAGTTAGATTCTCGATGGTGCTGCTGTAGAACTTTCCGAGGATCTGCGGACCCATGCCAAATATTTTCAGTCTCCTGAGGGGAAAAAGGTGTTGTCGTGCCCTCTTCCCAACTGTCCTGGTGTGTTTGGACCATGACAGTTTGTTGGTGATGTGGACACCAAGGAACTCGAAATTCTCGACTCGCTCCACTACAGAGAGTGTCTGCGTTGCCAAGCGTTAAAATAGAAGTCAGTTCTATTTGTGATGCTGAACGCGGTATTAGTCCTGCCTCTCACATCTCCTCATTGCTTTACAGAAGCAGATACCCTGGTGCCATCTACTCATTGGTTATACCCATGTGGGTGATTGAGAGATGAATTAAGGTTGGTCGGTCATGGTAATACACCTTATTATGAAAGTTTAGATGCCAATCGCCATATAAAGTCCCAAATAAGAAAAAAGCCTGGAAGGAGGAGAGAGGACTAGAAATGGTTTGGTTAACCGTTTTATGTGTGGATTAATTGGCGGAGTAGAGGACCTTGTGCATTTCAAGTAAAATAACAACTCAACATTTAAATTCCAGGACGAATTAGCTAGCAACAGCAAGCTAACTAAATAGGACAAATTAGCTAGCAACTGCAAGCTAGCTAGCTAAATTGCCATAAATGTTTAATGCATTTTGACCTGTCAACAAATTAATAGAATTTGATCCGTTTTTTTTTTTTTTTTTTTTAAACCTGCGTGTTCGTGATCGCGTTTGGTGTGAGGGAACTAAATCAATTGGCGCACGATGGTGCATGCGCGTGTCTGGTTTGCTCATGGTGTAAGGCTCAGGTCTGAGGCTCTGGTCTGTCTTAGGCATGCTCTCTGCTATCCACTTTGTTTTAATTATAATTTTGTGTATAGTGGAGGGTCATTTATTTATAGAGGAGGGTCACTTTTCTTCCAGATGAAAATGTTAGTGAGGGCTATCCATTTTCATTTCAGAGGTCCGATTTTCTCGAGGTATCGCTCATTATAAATAACGTACAGTCCCTAATTCTTCAAGTCTTACCCATACTAACCAACCATTTGATCTCAATCAGTTTCATGGGGATATGCATTTAGACATTGAGTTATACAGTGTTGTCACACAGTATTGTTTTGAATGATGTACAGTGATCAAATGTTTGAGCAGATGCTGTTAACAAACTGTAGCATAGCCTACATGTGCATTATGCCTAGTGGTGAGCTCTGTGTATTTTGGCCACATGAGCGAAATATTAGGTGGTGTTTTTGTCTTACAGTAACGTTATACTATGCTATTACAGTAGGGGAAAAAATGATTTTGTCAGCCACCAATTGTGCAAGTTCTCCCACTTAAAAAGATGAGAGGCCTGTCATTTTCATAATAGGTACACTTCAACTATGACAGACAAAATGAGAAAAAATCTAGAAAATCATATTGTAGGATTTTTAATGAATTAATTTGCAAATTATGGTGGAAAATAAGTATTTGGTCAATAACAAAAGTTTATTTCAATACTTTGTTATATACCCTTTGTTGGCAATGACAGAGGTCAAACATTTTCTGTAAGTTAAGGTTTTCACACACTGTTGCTGGTATTTTGGCCAATTCCTCCATGCAGATCTCCTCTAGAGCAGTGATGTTTTGGGGCAGTTGCTGGGCAACACAGACTTTCAACTCCCTCCAAAGATTCTCTATGGGGTTGAGATCTGGAGACTGGCTAGGGAGTTTTTCCTAGCCACCGTGCTTCTACACCTGCATTGCTTGCTGTTTGGGGTTTTAGGCTGGGTTTCTGTACAGCACTTTGAGATATCAGCTGATGTACGAAGGGCTATATAAATAAAATTTGATTTGGTTTGATTTGGTTAGGCCACTCCAGGACCTTGAAATGCTTCTTACGAAGCCACTCCTTCGTTGCCCGGGTGGTGTGTTTGGGATCATTGTCATGCTGAAAGACCCAGCCACGTTTCATCTTCAAATCCCTTGCTGATGGTAGGCTTTGTTACTTTGGTCCCAGCTCTCTGCAGGTCATTCCCTAGGTCCCCCCGTGTGGTTCTGGGATTTTTGCTCACCGTTCTTGTGATCATTTTGACCCTATGGGGTGAGATCTTGCGTGGAGCCCCAGATCGAGGGAGATTATCAGTGGTCTTGTATGTCTTCCATTTCCTAATAATTGCTCCCACAGTTGATTTCTTCAAACCAAGCTGCTTACCTATTGCAGATTCAGTCTTCCCAGTCTGGTGCAGGTCTACAATTTTGTTTCTGGTGTCCTTTGACAGGTCTTTGGTCTTGGCCATAGCGGAGTTTGGAGTGTGACTGTTTGAGGTTGTGGACAGGTGTCTTTTATACTGATAACAAGTTCAAACAGGTGCCATTAATACAGGTAAGTGGAGGACAGAGGAGCCTGACCAAATAGAGGTGACCAAATACTTTTATATATATATGCCATTTAGCAGACGCTTTTATCCAAAGCGACTTACAGTCATGTGTGCATACATTCTACGTATGGGTGGTCCCGGGAATCGAACCCACTACCCTGGCGTTACAAGCGCCATGCTCTACCAACTGAGCTACAGAAGGACCACATTCTCCACCATAATTTGCAAATAAATACATTTAAAATGCTACAATGTGATTTTCTGGATTTTTTTCCCTCATTTTGTCTGTCATAGTTGAAGTGTACCTATGATGAAAATGACAGGCCTCTCTCATCTTTTTAAGTGGGAGAACTTCCACAATTGGTGGCTGACTAAATACTGTTTTGCCCCACTGTATATTTGGTTCTGTTATGTAAAATACTGTGATCATTATGTGATCTTGCAGACATTGATTGAGCTTTGTCTAACGTTGATCTAACTTTGCCTGAGTAGCCTGTTCTCCACGCATGTACTTATGCGCAGAACGTGATCCACATAAGTGCTGGCAGAAGCTTCAGGAAGCTCCAGATATTTTATTCAGAGGACTAAAGATCCCAAAAATGTCATATCCGTAGGCACTCCATTAAAATAACGATAACTGTACATCCATACCTCCTCAGCAACAATATCTCTGTAGAACCTCAGGGTTTGGTCAGTCAGGACGAACCAGTGCTTCTTCCACTGCAAGATAGAAAACGAATCAACAATTAAGGAATTGCAATTCACATGCACAAGCACATACAGATACAAAGTTTATAAACACTAACCTGTCCTTTGTCAGTCAGTCTGGTCATCCAGCCCTTTTTGAAGTTGAGGTCGGGCTGAGAAGGGGAAAACCTTTATCATTTTTAATTTAAAAAAAATTATAATAATGTAAATCAGTTTAGCTAAATGAACTTTACCCTATATTTGTAATATTAGGCCAGTTTCCCAGACACAGATTAAGTACACAGATTTAGTCCTAGACTAAAAGGCATGCTCAATTGATAATCTCTTTGTCTGGGAAACCGGCACATTATGTATTGGACACACCCAGATCTAGTTTAAGAATGTAGAGGTCCCATCTGGACAGATTTACCGTTGCTGTGGTGGCTGTAGCTTCTGCTGCTCTCCGGTCCAAGGACTTGGAGCGGCGGTAGCAGGGCATGGTTGGTCTGGAGACATCCGGGGCAGAACGCTTCAGAGCAGATTCCAGGGCCTCCTCCAACCACAGGCAGAGAGGAGAGAACTACAGTTGAGCACATGTCTACTTTTATCCCCAAAAATTACAAAATTTCAACCAAACTTCCATTGTGTTGCTTAATGTAGGGTGTGTGAAAACTCACTTTGGTGATGCCATTTAGTCTAGTATGATGGTGCCGACAGGCAGCTCTGCTTCTAGCTCCTAAGCAACTTTGACGGTAACAAAGTTCTACCAACACGCTACCGAAGTTCTACCAACACATTGACTACAGTACTCGTGCTGGGAATACACTCCACCACTGCAAGTCTCTCTTCCAGGATGCCTACAAGGCCCTACCCCACCCTCCCTTCGCCAAATCAGATCACAACTTTATTTTGCTCCTCCCTTCCTATAGGCAGAAACTTATACAGGAAGGACCCGTGCTAAGGTCTATTCAACGCTGGTCTGACCAATGCTTCAAGATTGTTTTGATCACGGGGACTGAGATATGTTTCGGGTAGCCTCGGATAATAACATTGATGAGTTCATCAGGAAGTGTATAGGGGGATTTGTTCCTACTGTGACTATTAAAACCTACTCAAACCAGAAACTGTGGAAAGATGGCAGCATTCGCGCTAAACTGAAAGCGCAAACCACCGCATTTAACCATGGCAAGGTGACTGGGAATATGGTCAAACACAAACAGTGTATTTATTCCCTCCGTAAGGCAATCAAACAGGCAAAATATTCGCAATTCAATGGCTCAGACACAAGACGTATGTGGCAGGGTCTACAGACAATCAAGGATTACAAAGGGAAAACCAGCCACGTCGCCGAGACCAACATCTTTCTCACAGACAAGCTAAACACCTTCTTCACCCGCTTTGAGGACAACACAATGCCAGCGACGAGGCCCTCTCCCAAGGACTATGGGCTATCCTTTTCTGGCCGACATGAGTACGACATTTAAAGCGTGTTAAACCTCGTAAGGCTGCTAGCCCAGATAGCATCCCTAGCTGTGTCCTCCGAGCATGCGCAGACCAGCTGTCTGGAGTGTTTACAGACATTCAATCTCTACCTATCCCAATCTGCTGTCTCCACTTGCTTCAAGGTGTCCACCATTGTTCCTGTACCCAAGAAAGCAAAGGTTACTGAACTAAATGACTATCGAATGTAGCACTCACTTCTGTAATCATGAAGTGCTTTGAGAGGGTAGTTAAGAACCATATCACCTCTACCTTACCTAACACCCTAGACCCACTTCAATTTTCTTACCACCCCAATAGATCCACAGACGATGCCTTCGCCATTGCACTGTACACTGCCCTATCCCACCTGGACAAGAGGAATATCTACGTAAGAATGCTGTTCACTGACTACAGCTCAGCCTTCAACACCATGGTACCCTCCAAGCTCATCATCAAGCTCGGGGCCCTGATCTGAACTCCGCTATGTGCAACTGGGTCCTGGACTTCCTGACAGGCCGCCCCCATGTGGTGAAGGTAGGAAACAACACCTCCACTTTACTGATCCTCAACACAGGGGCCCCACAAGGGTGCGTACTCAGCCCCTTCCTGTATTCCCTGTTCACCCATGACTGCGTGGCCACACACGCCTCCAACTCAATCATCAAGTTTGCAGACGACACCATAGTACGCCTGATTACCAACAATGACGAGACAGCCTACATGGAGGAGGTGAGGGCCCTGGCGGAGTGGTGCCAGGAAAATAACCTGTCCCTCAACGTCAACAAAACGAAGGAGCTGATCGTGGACTTCAGGAAAAAGCAGAGGTAGCACGCCCCTATCCCCATTGACGGGACCACAGTGGAGAAGGTGGAACATACTGCTTTACTAATTTCATATGTATACGCTGTATTCTATTCCATTGTATTTTAGTCAATGCCACTCTGACATTGCACGTCCTAATATTTATATAGTTCTTAATTCCATTATTTAACTTTCAGATTTGTGTGTATTGTTAGATATTACTGCACTGTTGGAGCTAGGAACACAAGCAATAACATCTGATGAATATGTGACCAATACAATTTGAATTTATTTGATTTCACTTCCTTAAATATGATTCTAAATATTCTAAAATCGTTCAGTGGGGTCTCTCTAACATATCATTAACAACAATATCCAAAAAGTTAGATTTCGTAACCTAATACATCTGATAATAAGCACCGAGGCTTTCTCGCTGATGCTTTTGAGGATATAACATTTTGTGGTCGTCCCCTTCCAAGTTGTTTCCGCAAATATCAAATTAGCCTGACACGAGCTGAATAAAATATAAAAGGTTTTGAAGATAAAATTTTTAAAAACTTGTGGGAATGCTCAGTCCGCCAACCGTTGACGTTTCAAAGAGAGACGCTTTTTTTTTGTGAGACGTCTTCAAAAAAGAACAGGAACTTCGCGTTATGAAAAGTGTATACTAAAACATGAAAATGCTACCTGTCATATCTCAAAATAGATATCTATCTTACCTCTGTATTGTTTTATGTCCTCTGGATTTGAGAAGCAAGATGACGAATTCAATGGTAAACCTGTCAGGCAGCCTTAATTCTCGCACAGCCTATCCGACGCGATGCAATTTTTTGACAACTCTTTTTTCTGGCCATTGATTTATTCACCCTAATTTTGATCATCCTACAAGTGTAAAAAGTCTAATAAGTTTTGAACGGATTATGATAGAGACAAGAGGTTTGGAACATTGGTTTTCTTAGAGGAGTATCTACACAATTAACATTATTTTACCCATTGGCCAAAATATTCAGTTTGATTGGACACTACTTAATGTCTCTTCAGTTTCAACAGCAGTTTCTATCTCCACATATCTCACAATTCAGGTACTTGGTAGTCCAAAGCTAAATGAATGTGATCAATATACTGGTAGTTTATTGCGCAATAATCCGTTTACCAAAAATGGTCATTGTACCTGTTTTTTGGTTATCTGCATTCTGCTGTGTCGGGTCTGGCTTGTGGTGTTGGAGAATGATGAGGAAGAGGAGGTCGGGTCAGATGAAGAGCTGGTGTCCATGTTGTCAACGTGATTACCCTCTAACTGGTCTATGACCTGCGACCTCCTGATCCCAAAACAAACAAACACACACAGAGTACACATATCAATGCTTAACTCAATTGACTTACTAAATGCAAAAGTACCCAAACACATTCCCTTAAAATACACAAAGAGAACAACACATATCAATGCTGAACTTAAACGACTTACATAACGCAAAAGTACACAAACAGATAACTAACAAAATGTACAGTTTACATGTTTAGTAATGTAATTTCAGCATGGTAATAATAAGGAATGCAGAGGCAAAATAATAGGTTGTGATGATAGGAATGGATTTGGTAATGTAGGGGTGATGGCTGGAGCCCCATGTTGTGGTTGGCGGATGGTTTGGAAAGAGGCAAGCAGGCAGGAACGGGCAGTCCCAGTAGGGCTGAGTGACATGGTTGGTGGGGCTCCAGAGACCTAAGACAGGGAAAACAACAAAGGAGTATGATTTGTGTTTGGAATGTATGAACATAAAAACAGAAGATACAAGTTTTGAGATGGTGAACACGACAGCTCATGTGGCAAAAAGAGACATGAGAGCATCAATTCTGCTCAGTCAGTCTGCTCTGTCGGTGATCAGCGACTTGAGAAGAATTTATGCTCTCAAACACCGCTGTGACTAAGAAGTCTGACCTGCGTTCCAAGACAAATCGCCTGTTGAGCTGGTCCCTGCCAGGGCTGTCTGCTCTACCCTGCACCAGACTCCCTGCCTGGGCCCCGAAGGCCCCCATCGTCTCCCTGTCATCCAGCCGTCTGGTCCTGTGCACATCAGCCAACCACACATACTTTGGTCTCCCCACACTGGGACCCCGGGGGTCGTCACCCTGGTCCTCAGCCCGGCCCTTGTCCACCTTCACCATGCCCCTGGTAGACTCACCCCGTAGCCAGCCGAAGGACGTGCTGGTGGCAGAGCATCTTGAGCCCATTGGGGACCTGCCAATCAGGACCTGAGGACAAGGGGAGGAGGAGGAAGAGCAACCAGAAGAGGAGGAAGAGACGGGAGATGCCAAGGGACCGTTGATGGGGAGGAAGACAAACCTCAGGGGGTCCCTGGGAGAAACACTGGACCGAGACAAAGATGGCTGCCAGGAGTCTGTAGCTGGTATGTTCTTCTCTAGGGAGGAGCAACCACTCTCTGCCCGAGACTTGGGTCCGGAATGTATAAGGAATTGTTGGGCATCTGGGGAGGGAGTTCCAAGGAGAGGGAACGGGGGAAGAGGAAGGGAAGGGTTAATCTGCAATACAGATAAATCAACGGGAATAACCAGTAAATTGTAGGTAAATTTGTGCATAAAGTGGGCCACCAACAGGAACGTGTGTGTGTGTATATGTGTGTCTGTGTGGTGTGTCTGTGTGTGTGTGTGTGAGTGTATAAACGCTGGTTTCACTCAGTCAGGAATAATCTGTACCGAGCTGGGGCTTTGTGGCACCTCCAGTGCCTTCAGAAAGTATTCACATCCCTTGACTTTTTACACATTTTGTTGTGTTACAGCCTTCATTTAAAATAGATGAAATTCATATTTTTTGTCATTGCTCCTTGTGGCGGGCTGGGCGCCTGCAAGCTGACTTCGGTTGTCAGTTGGACGGTGTTTCCTCCGACACATTGGTGCAGCTGGCTTTCGGGTTAAACAAGCAGTGTGTCAAGAAGCAGTGCGGCTTGGCTGGCCATGTTTCGGGGGATGCATGGCTCTTGACCTTTGCCTCTCCCGAGACCATTGTGGAGTTGCAGCGATGAGACAAGATCGTAATTACCAATCTGATATCATGAAATTGGGGAGAAAAAGCAAGTAAAAATATTTTTTTTCAATATATAAAAAAACAAATGTAGAAAACAATAATAAAATCACAGTACCAGTCAAAAGTTTGGACACATGGGTTTTTCTTTATTTTTTCACAATTTTCTACATTGTAGAATAATAGTGAAGACATTAAACTATGATTTAACACACATGGAATCATGTAGTAACCAAAAAAGTGTTATAAAATATATTTTATATTTGAGATTCTTCAAAGTAGCCACCCTTTGCCTTGATGACAGCTTTGCACACTCTCAGTATTCTCTCAACCAGGTTCACTTGGAATGCTTTTCCAACCATCTTGAAGGAGTTCCCACGTATGCTGAGCACTTGTTGGCGGCTTTTCCTTCACTCTGCGGTACGACTCATATCCAAACAATCACAATTGGGTTGAGGTCGGGTGATTGTGTAGGTCAGGTCATCAAATGCAGCACTCCGTCACTCTCCTTCTTGGTCAAATAGCCCTTACACAGCCTGGAGGTGTGTTGGGTCATTGTACTGCTGAAAAACTAATTATAGTCTCACTAAGCGCAAACCAGATAGGATGGCGTATCGCTGAAGAATACTGTGGTAGCCATGCTAGTGTGCCTTGAATTCTAAATAAATAACAGACAGTGTCACCAACAAAGAACCCCAACACCATCACATCTCATCCTCCATGCTTCGTGGTGGGAACCACACATGCAGAGATCATCCGTTCACCTACTCTGTCTCACACAAAGACACAACGGTTGGAACCTAAAATCTCACATTTGGACTCATCGGGACAAAATACAGATTTCCACCGGTCTACTGTCCATTGCTCCATTGCTCACCGGTCTACTGTCCATTGTTTCTTGAACCAAGCTAGTCTCTTCTTCTTATTGATGTCCTTTAGTAGTGGTTTCTTTGCAGCAATTCGACCATGAAGGCATGATTCATGCAGTCTTCTCTGAACAGTTCAGGTTTGAGATGTGTCTGTTACTTGAACTCTGTGAAGCATTTATTTGGGCTGCAATCTGATGTGCAGCTAACTCTAATGAACTTATCCTCTGCAGCAGAGGTAACTCTAGGTCTTCCTTTCCTGTTAAAATTCCTCAAGCATACAAGTATTTTACACCATGTTAAATATAAAATTCTCGTTAATCCAGCCACAGTGTCTGATTTAAAAATGCTTTACAGCGAAAGCACCACAAACTATTATGTTAGGTCACCACCAACTCACAGAAACACACAGCCATTTTTCCAGCCAAAGAGAGGAGTCACAAAAAGCACAAATACAGATCAAATTAATCACTAACCTTTGAAGATCTTCATCAGATGACACTCATAGGACTTCATGTTACACAATACATGTATGTTTTGTTCGATAAAGTGCATATTTATATAAAAAATCTCATTTTACATTGGGGTGTTTATGTTCAGTAGTTCTAAAACATGCGGTGATTGTGCAGAGATTGTGCAGAGAGTCCTTATAAATGTTGATGAAAATACAAGTGTTATACATGGAATTAGAGATATACTTCTCCTTAATGCAACCGCTGTGTCAGATTTTTTTAAAACTTTACGGAAAAAGCAAACCTTGCAATAATCTGAGTACAGTGTTCAGACAACAAAGCAGCCAAAAGATATCCGCCATATTGTGTAGTCAACATTAGTCAGAAATAGCATTATAAATATTCACTTACCTTTGATGAATCCGAATGCCAAGGAATCTTTAAAGGTTCAATAATGTTTATGGATGTCTTTCCAGGATCGGACGAAAAGTTTTTTATCATAAATGTTCAATAATGTTTTTATCATAAATGTTCAATAATGTTACACCCGTAGAATTCCTATGTCTGTAGAAAAACAATTGAACGAGAGCTAACTCTCTCGTGACTGCTCCTCACGAGCCTGTGGCACTCTGCCAGACACCTGGCTCAATCAGCTCTCATTCGCCCCCACTTCACAGTAGAAGCCTGAAACAACGTTCTAAAGACTGTTGACATCTTAGGAAGTGCAATATGACCCCATTTACACTGTATATTGGAATGGCAAACAGTTGAAAAACTGCAAACCTCAGATTTCCCACTACCTGGTTGGATTTTTGTCAGGTTTTCGCCTGCCATATGAGTTCTGTTATACTCACAGACATAATTCAAACAGTTTTAGACACGTCAGAGTTTTTTCTATCCAATACTACTAATAATATGCATATATTAGCATCTGGGACAGAGTAGCAGGCAGTTTACTCTGGGCACCTTATTCATCCAAGCTACTCAATACTGCCCCCCGTCACCAAGAAGTTAAGCCATACACTCCACAGAGCTGGGCTTTATAGAAGAGTGGCAATTGCTTAACTTCTTATGGCTGGGTGGCAGTATTGAGTAGCTTGGATGAATAAGTTGCCCAAAGTAAAACGGCCTACTCCTCAGTCTCAGTTGCTAATATACAGTGGGGAGAACAAGTATTTGATACACTGCCGATTTTGCAGGTTGTCCTATTTACAAAGCATGTAGAGGTCTGTAATGTTTTATCATAGGTACACTTCAACTGTGAGAGGCGGACTCTAAAACAAAAATCCAGAAAATCACATTGTATGATTTTTAAGTAATTAATTTGCATTTTATTGCATGACATAAGTATTTGATCACCTACCAACCAGTAAGAATTCCGGCTCTCACATACCTGTTAGTTTTTCTTTAAGAAGCCCTCCTGTTCTCCACTCATTACCTGTATTAACTGCACCTGTTTGAACTCGTTACCTGTATAAAAGACACCTGTCCACACACTCAATCAAACAGACTCCAACCTCTCCACAATGGCAAAGACCAGAGAGCTGTGTAAGGACATCAGGGTTAAAATTGTAGACCTGCACAATGCTGGGATGGGCTACAGGACAATAGGCAAGCAGCTTGGTGAGAAGGCAACAACTGTTGGCGCAATTATTAGAAAATGGAAGAAGTTCAAGATGACGGTCAATCACCCTCGGTCTGGGGCTCCATGCAAGATCTCACCTCGTGTGGCATCAATGATCATGAAGAAGGTGAGGGATCAGTCCAGAACTACACAGCAGGACCTGGTCAATGACCTGAAGAGAGCTGGGACCACAGTCTCAAAGAAAACCATTAGTAACACACTACGCCGTCATGGATTAAAATCCTGCAGCGCAAGCAAGGTCCCCCTGCTCAAATCAAATCAAATCAAATGTATTTATATAGCCCTTCGTACATCAGCTGATATCTCAAAGTGCTGTACAGAAACCCAGCCTAAAACCCCAAACAGCAAACAATGCAGGTGTAAAAGCCAGCGCATGTCCAGGTCCGTCTGAAGTTTGCCAATGACCATCTGGATGATCCAGAGGAGGAATGGGAGAAGGTCACGTGGTATGATGAGAAAAAAATGAGCTTTTTGGTCTAAACTCCACTCGCCGTGTTTGGAGGAAGAAGAAGGAGGAGTACAACCCCAAAAACACCATCCCAACCGTGAAACATGGAGGTGGAAACATCATTCTTTGGGGATGCTTTTCTGCAAAGGGGACAGGACGACTGCACCGTATTGAAGGGAGGATGGATGGGGCCATGTATCGAGAGATCTTGGCCAACAACCTCCTCCCTCAGTAAGAGCATTGAAGATGGGTTGTGGCTGGGTCTTCCAGCATGACAACGACCTGAAACACACAGCCAGGGAAACTAAGGAGTGGCTCAGTAAGAAGCATCTCAAGGTTTGGAGTGACCTAGCCAGTCTCCAGACCTGAACCCAATAGAAAATCTTTGGAGGGAACTGAAAGTCCGTATTGCCCAGCGACAGCCCCGAAACCTGAAGGATCTGGTGAAGGTCTGTATGGAGGAGTGGGCCAAAATCCCTGCTGCAGTGTGTGCAATAAAATGCAAATTAATTACTTAAAAATCATACAATGTGACTTTCTGGATTTTCTCACAGTTGAAGTGTACCTATGAAAAAATGACAGACCTCTACATGCTTTGTAAGTAGGAAATCCTGCAAAATCGGCAGTGTATCAAATACTTGTTCTCCCCACTGTATGTATATTATTATTAGTATTGGATAAAAAACACTCTAAAGTTTCTAAAGCTGTTTGAATGATGTCTGTGAGTATAACAGAACTCATAGGGCAAGCAAAATCCTGAGGAAAAATCAAAACAGGAAGTGAGAAATCTGAGCTTTGTTTGTATTCACCAGAGTCCCCAATGAAATCCCCTTGAGATGTTAATGATGTTGCACTGCCTAGGGGTTCCACTAGATGTCAACCATCAATAGAAATTATAATGAGACTTCTATGGTGTTGTGGGAGTGAATGATAGCAGAATCAGTCAGGTGTCTGGCAGTCCGCCATTTTCTGATCATGCTTATTCCTCATGGTAGTCACTTGCGTTCCATGGCTCATGAAAACATCCTAATGATTGATTCTGTACATAGTTTGAAATGTTTCTTCGACCTATAAATAACTTCTTGTTGTTTTTGTCCGATATAACGCTGACCAGAATGAGCGTTTGGATATGTATACCAAACGCTCTAACAAAAGAAGGTATTTGGACATAAATAACGGACATTTTCGAACAAAACAAAAATTTATTGTGGACCTGGAATTCCTGGAGTGTTTTCTGATGTAGATCATCAAAGGTAAGGGAATATTTATCATGTAATTTCTTGTTTATGTTGACGTCAACATGGCGGCTATTGTGACAAATGTTTCTGAGCGCCATCTCAGATTATTGCATGGCTGGCTTATTCCGAAATCAGACACAGTGGTTGCATTAAGGAGAGCTGTATCTATAATTCTATGTGTATAACTTGTATTATCATCTACATTTATGATGAGTATTTCTGTTGAATGATGTGGCTATGCAAAATCACTGGATGTTTTTGGAACTAGTGAATGTAACGCGTCAATGTAAACTCATATTTTGATAAATATGAACCTTATCAAACAAAACATACATGTGTTGTGTAACATGAAGTCCTATTAGTGTCATCTGGTGAAGATCATCAAAGGTTAGTGATTAATTTTATCTCTATCTGCTTTTTGAAACTCCTCTCTTTGGCTGGGAAAAAATGGCTGTGTTTTTCTGTGGCTATATGTGGTGACCTAACATAATCGTTTGTGGTGCTTTTGCTGTAAAGCATATTTGAAATTGGACACTTTGGTGGGATTAACAACAAGAATAGATTTACAATGGTATGAGATACATGTATGTTTGAGGAATGTTAATTGTGAGATTTTTTATGTTTTGAGAATGGCGCCCTACACTTTGTCTGGCTGTTGTTATATTGCTCCCGTTAACGGGATTGCAGCCATAAGAAGTTAAAGAAAAAAAATAAGAAAACACATTTGGCATTTGCCAAAAGGCATGTGGGAGACTCCCCAAACATATGGAAGAAGTTACTCATCCCCCAGAGAACCATTCCCACAGTGAAGCATGGTTGTGGCAGCATCATGCTATGGGGATGTTTTTCATCGGCAGGGACTGGGAAACTGTCCAGAACTGAAGGGATAGATGGTGCTAAATACAGGGAAATTCTTGAGGGAAACCTGATTCAGTTTTCCAGAGATTTGAGACTGGGATGGAGGTTCACCTTCCAGCAGGACAATGTCCCTAGCATACTGCTAAAGCAACACTCGAGTGGTTTGAGGGGAAACATTTAAATGTCTTGGAATGGCCTAGTCAAAGCCCAGACCTCAATCCAATTGAGAATCTGTGGTATGACTTAGAGATTGCTGTACATCGGCGGAACCAACTTGAAGGAGCTGGAGCAGTTTTGCCTTGAATAATAGGCACAAATCCCAGTGGCTAGATGTGCCAAACTTATAAAGACTTGCAGCTGTAATTGCTGCAAAAGGTGGCTCTAAAGTATTGACTTGGGGGGGGTGAATAGTTATGCACGCTCAAGTTTTCAGTTTTTTTGTCTTGTTTGTTTCACAGGAAAAAATATTTTGCAACTTCAAAGTGGTAGGCATATTGTGTAAATCAAATGATAGAAAAAAATCCAGGTTGTAAGACAACATAATAGAACATTTTTTAAGGGGGGTGAATACTTTCGCAAGCCACTATACCTGTTAATTGAAATGCATTCCATGTGACTACCTCATGAAGCTGGTTGAGAGAATGCCAAGAGAGTACAAAGCTCTTTAACCCTTTTTTGGTTACTACATGATTCCATGTGTTATTTCATAGTTTTGATGTCTTCACAAACATTCTACAATGTAGAAAATAGTAAAATAAAGAAAACCCTTGAGTGAGTAGGTGTGTCTAAGCCTTTGACTGGCACAGTATATATATATATATATATAATAAAAATTGCTGGCCTACACACAATACCCCATAATGTCAAAGTGGAATTATGTATTTAGAAATATGAATGAAATAATTAAAAATGAAAAGCTGAAATGTTTTGAGTATAGTCGTGGCCAAAGGTTTTGAGAATGACAAAAATATTAATTTTCACAAAGTTTGCTGCTTCAGTGTCTTTAGATATTTTGTCAGATATCTATGGAATACTGAATTATAATTACAAGCATTTCATAAGTGTCAAAGGTTTTTATTGACAATTACATGAACTTGATGCAAAGTTCAATATTTGCAGTGTTGACCCTTCTTGTTCAAGACCTCTGCAATCCACCCTGACATGCTGTCAATTAACTTCTGGGCCACATCCTGACTGATGGCAGCCCATTCTTGCATAATCAATGCTTGGAGTTGGTCCGAATTTGTGGGTTTTTGTTTGTCCACCCACCTCTTGAGGATTGATCACACGTTCTCAATGGGATTAAGGTCTGGGGAGTTTCCTATCCATGGACCCAAAATATCAATGTTTTGTTCCCCGAGCCACTTAGTTATCATTTTTTCCTTATGGAAAGGTGCTCCATCATGCTGGAAAAGGCATTGTTTGTCACCAAACTGTTCCTGAATGGTTGGGAGAAGTTGCTCTCTGAGAATGTGTTGATACCATTCTTTACTCATGTCTGTGTTCTCAGGCAAAATTGTGAGTGAGCCCACTCCCTTGGCTGAGAAGCAACCCCACACATGAATGTTCTCAGGATGCTTTACTGTTGGCATGACACAGGACTGATGGTAGCGCTCACCTTGTCCTCTCCGGACAAGCTTTTTTCCGGATGCCCCAAACAATCGGAAAGGGGATTCATCAGAGAAAATGACTTTACCCCAGTCCTCAGAAGTCCAATCTCTGTACCTTTTGCAGAATATCAGTCTGTCCCTGATGTTTCTCCTGGAGAGAAGTGGCTTCTTTGCTGCCCTTATTGACACTGGGCCATCCTCCAAAAGTCTTTGCCTCACTATGCGTGCAGATGCACTCACACCTGCCTGCTGCCATTCCTGAGCAAGCTCTGTACTGGTGGTGCCCCGATCCCGCAGCTGAATCAACTTTAGGAGATGGTCCTAGCGCTTGCTGGACTTTCTTGGGTGCCCTGAAGCCTTCTTCACAACAATTGAACTGGTCTCCTTGAAGTTTTTGATGATCTGATAAATGGTTGATTTAGGTGCAATCATACTGGCAGCAATATCCTTGTCTGTGTACCCCTTTTGTGCAAAGTAATGATGGCGGCACGTGATTCCTTGCAGGTAACCATGATTAACAGAGGAAGAACAATGATTCCAAGCACCACCCTCCTTTTGAAGCTTCCAGTCTGTATTTCGAACTCAATCAGCATGACGGAGTGATCTCCAGCCTTGTCCTCGTCAACACTCCCACCTGTGTTAGCGAGAGAATCACTGACCTTTTGCGGCAGGGCTGAAATTCAGTAGAAATGTTTTTGGGGGATTCAGTTCATTTGCATGGCAAAGAGGGACTTTGCAATTCATCTGATCACTCTTCATAACATTCTGGAGTATATGCAAATTGCCATCATACAATCTGAGGAAGCAGACTTTATGAAAATTAATATTTGTGTCATTCTCAAAACTTTTGGCCACGACCGTAGAGTATTACTTTATTAATTTTAAAATTGTTTTATCACAGCATGCATCAATGACTTACAATGACAGAACACGCAACAATGACCAACACGATAAAAAATAAAAAAAATACACTAAGACAAAGGCACATACACCAACTGTAGTATCTCTATAAGAATAGTCTGATTCAAGTGCTGATTTTCTATCCTAGAAAACAAGCAACAACATTTCCCAATAGAAAGACCCCATAAAACAGTTAATCAATTACACTCATTAAAAAGCCTCATGGCTGTGGGTAAAAATGACCATCTAAACCTCTCTTTGGAAAATCTGGGCAGGATGAATCTGATACGAAAGCTGTTTCTGTGTTGCATTAGAGTGCTGTGGATAGGGTGTGTGTCATTGTCCATGATCATGTGTGTTTTTACATGCAGCCTTTTTATGAACATGTCCTGCATTGATTCCAGGCTGCAACCAATTGTAGCACTTGCTTTGTTAATGATATTGTCAAGCTTGATTAAGTCTTCCTTAGCTAAATTCCCTTTCCAGCACACAATGGCATAGGTCACTACACTCGCCATGACACTGCTATAGAACATACAAAGCATTTTGTCACATACATTAAAAGATCTACTGCCTGGATTGGGCTTTTTGTTGATAGTTCAGTTTGTTGTCCACTATTACACCCAAGTAATTATAAGAGACAACAGTGTCAATCTCTTCACAATTAATAGAAATCTACCACTAGCTCCTTGGTCTTCTGTACATTCAGGTCCAAGTAATTGGCCTCACACCAAGGACTCTGTTATATCCCTGTGATGAGCATCGTCTCCTCTCATGACACAGCTTATTATTGTCATCAGAGAATTTCTTGAAGTGGCTCAGTTTATTGTTGTGTGTGAAATCATTTGTGTAAAGGGTATTCAATCCCTTTGTTATGGCAAGATTAAATACACGACATGACCAAAAGTTTGGACACCTGCTCGTCAAACATCTCATTCCAATATCATGGGCATTAATATGGAGTTGGTCCCCCCTTTGCTGCTATAACAGCCTCCACTCTTCTGGGAAGGATTTCCACTAGATGTTGGAACATTGCTGCGGGGACTTCCTTCCATTCAGCCACAAGAGCATTAGTGAGGTCGGGCAGTGATGTTGGGCGATTAGGCTAGGCTCGCAGTCGGCATTCCAATTCATCCCAAAGGTGTTCGATGGAGTTGAGGTCAGGGGTTGTGCAGGCCAGTCAAGTTCTTCCACACTGATCTAGACAAACCATTTCTGTATGGACCTCGCTTTGTGCATGGGGGCATTGTCATGCTAAAACAGGAAAAGGCCTTCCCCAAACTGTTGCCACAATGTTGGAAGCACAGAATGTCAATATATGAAGTAAGATTTCCCTTCACTGGAATTAAAGGGCCTAGCCCATATCATGAAAAACAGCTCCAGACTATTATTCCTCTTCCACCAAACTTTACAGTTGGCACTATGAATTCGGGCAGGTAGCATTCTCCTGGCATCTGCCAAATCCAGATCCATCTGTCGGACTGCCAGATGGTGAAGGGTGATTCATCACTCCAGAGAATGTTTCCACTGCTCCAGAGTCTAATGGTAGCAAGCAATACACCACTCCAGCTGACTATTGGCATTGCGCATGGTGATCTTAGGCTTGTGTGCGGCTACTCGGCCATGAAAACACATTTCATGAAGCTCCAGACGAACAGTTCTTGTGCTGATGTTCCTTGCAGAGGCCGTTTGGAACTCGGTAGTGAGTGTTGCAACCAGGCGAGGACAGACAATTTTCACGCGCTTCAGCAATCAGTGCTGTGAATTTCAAACACAGATTCAACCGCAATGACCAGGGAGGTTTTCCAATGCCTTGCGAAGAAGGGCACCTATTGGTAGATGTGCAGAAATAAAATGTAAAAAGCAGACATTGAATATAACTTTGAGCATGGTGAAGATATTAATTTCACTTTGGATGGTGTATCAATAGACCCAGTCACTACGAAGATACAGGGGCGTCTACAAAGTAATGACTCGGTTGTGTGAATAGTTATGTAAATGAGATTTCTGTATCACATTTTCCAAAATTGCTAGAATTTCTTAAAACATGTTTTCACTTTATCATTATGGGATATTGTGTGATGGGTGAGAAAAAATAGATTTAATCCATTTGGAATTAAGGCTGCAAAAACAAAATGTGGAAGGCACTGTAACTGCCCAGTGAAAATCTTACTTTTAAAAATGTATATTCTGTTAACTCATACCCAATTAATGTTGTTGACTCATTCTATACTTCTATTTGACCAAAGCATAAATTGGAGAGAGAAAAAGCACAAAAAACCCGACCGTTTCAAAAATGCTTGATATTTCCTCATAGAGTATGATGTAATACTCCTTAGGAGGATTAGCCAATTGGCGGTCTAGAGGAGGAAGAGATGTCCAATCAGCATTCTACTTGCGTGAATATTTTTAATGAGCGGTATACGCTCACACCATTCCAACACAATGCAGATTTTAAACATAGGTCATGAACAGTCAAAATCGAAAATTATATTTGGATGAAACCAGATCAAAGTATGATGATCAAAGTATGAACAATTACTTGCTTATACATGGATAAAGTTTGATCATTTAGTTATTAGTCCCCTCCCACATGTTAAACACTTGTATTTAGGAGGCGGGATTATTAAGGGGATTACAGTAACCTAGTTTAAAAAGTACCCTCTTGTAAACCAACATCGGAGAAGGCTTGTTTGCAGAGGGATGTGGTTTATATAGCTCAAAAGTTACTCTACTCGTGACAAAATGAGAATGTAGGGTGTCAGCAAATATAATTCAAAGTTTACACTATCATCTATGGCACAGATATTTATGTCTGGTGTTCAGGTCTTCAGCCAGCATGGAACAAAAAAGGAGGAAGGGCCAGTCAAAACATGTCAACACATCCGTCAGTGTATCTCTGACCCGCATAACAAGAGACGTGCCAGACAGGAGATGCATTCAAAAAATTGACGACATTGATGCAATTTCAATACCGTTTCTGTTGCTTTGTGTATCACCAAATTTGCTTGCATAGACACTCTGGTTATCCTCAAAGCCAGTGGAAATTCATTAGAAAATATGGGAAAAGTAATGGGCCTAGACAGCTGCCTTGGAATTCCTCATTCTACCTGGATTATGTTGGAGAGGCTTCCATTAAAAGAATATAGCAGGGGGTGTAAAGCCATAACACATCAGTTTTGCCAGCAGCAGACTATGATCGATAATGACAAAAGCCACACTAAAGTCTAACAAAACAACCCCCACAATCTTTTTATCATCAATTTCTCTCAGCCAATCATCAATCATTTGTGTAAGTGCTGAGCTTGTTGAATGTCCTTCTCTATAAGTATGCTGAAAGTTTGTCAAAAGTTTACTAAGGGTAAGTAACAGGCTGATTGGTTGGCTATTTGAGCCAGTAAGGGGGGCTTTACTATTCTTAGGTAGCGGAATGACTTTTGCTTCCCTTCAAGCTGGGGGGCACACACGTTCTAGAGGCTTAAATTGAAAATATGACAAATAGGCATGGCAATATCGTCCGCTATTATCCTCAGTAATTTTCCATCCAAGTTGTCAGACCCCGGTGGCTTGTCATTGTTGATAGACATCAACAACAAAAAATTCACCTCTTCCACACTAACTTTATGGAATTTAAGATTACAATGCTTGTCTTTCATAATTTGGTCAAATATACTCGGGTGTGTAATGTCAGCATTTGTTGGTGGCATGTCATGCCTAAATTTGCTAATCTTGCCGATTTGAAAAAATCATTAAAGTAGTTGGCAATATCAGTTGGTTTTCTGATTAATGAGCCATCTGATTCAATGAAGGATGGAGATGAGTTTACCTTTTTTTCCCAGAATTTCATTTAAGGTGTTCCAAAGCTTACAGTCATTTTCTTAATGAGTGCATGCTTATTAGCAACTGGAATGAGCAATTTCATAAATGTGTCAAGTGCAGTGTCTGTTTTCTCCTCATTACACACCACTGACCAACAGATCGTCTTTACATCAATAACATAGGAATCACTACAAAACGTATTGTATGACACTATATTATATTAGGCTCAGCCTTTGGAACTCTGGTTTTCCTAGATATGGCTACTATATTGTGATCACTACATCCGATGGATCTGGATACTGCCTTCAAGCTCATTTCTGCAGCATTAGTAAAGATGTGATCAATACTGATTGATGATTTAATTCCTGTGCTGTTTGTAGCTACCTTGGTAGGTTGACTGATACTCTGAACCAGTTTGCATTCACTGGTTACAGTTTGAACCATTTTCTTGAATCGGCAGCATAAAGGCGTGTTCCTTACATATGTTAGATGTACTTTTTCTTTGCCTAAGCGAATGAGCTGGTATTGAGGCAAAAGAGTTGGGGCTGCCTTGGCAGGCGGACGAGTTACAGTTTTCTTTGTCATGTGTTTATATGTTTGTCTTATTTTGTCACCCCTTCTCCCAGAGACCTTCAGGGCTGGCTGCCTTTTGGAGGGGCTATTTTGGTTATAGAGTAGCAGTCGTATGAATTCACGTGTGTGCTTTTGCACTCTAATTATCACAAAGTGTGTTATCATCTTTCAGAGTGTTTAATCTCCAGCGTGCCATCTTACAACAAGTGTGAGTTGTACATGCAAGGCTTGAGTCTTGGAAACTTGGTGTTATTCCTTGCCCTGCTGCTAATTCATTGTGTGTGCCCTCTAAGCTGTAGTTCCAGACAGTTCCTCTGTTCAAGTTGTGGTGACCTGCCTCCCTGTATGTATTGCCTCTTTATCTGTCATAAATCTTTCCACTTTGGTTAACTCTGTCAATTATTTGACATACCTGTGTATATAACATGTCCCAAGTACATCCTCTCTTAACAAAAAGGTGGCATAGCACAGTTTACATAAAGTTAACACAATACCATAAAGTAACAAAAAATCACCTCACACACAACTCTCTCACATAAAACAGATGCACAAACAAACATACTCATAGCACTCCATTGCATAGAAAAACAAGTATGAACACACATTAAAGCCACAAAAAACCATCAAAACAAACAATGGACCATATGTTTGCTCTTACCGTCTCTGGAGATGGTTTGACTGAGCTGGTCGAGGGAAGCGCTGCCACTCATGGAGGGAGACAAAGAGCAGAGAGAAGAGGAGGTGCTGATGGATGGAGAACTGCGGCTGCTTGGGAGGGTTCTTCTCCCGCCTCCTATCCTCTGCTGTTGTTCCTCCTGGCACCGCCAGGACCGACCTGTCGGAGTCTTCTCCACCATGGCTTTGCAAGCACTGCCGTGTCGGCTGGTGCTACCGCTAACACTGTCGCTACTTTTGCTGCTAGCGCTTTTGCTGATGATACAGCTAGGGCAACTGCTGTAGCTACCATTAGCACTTCCAGCACTGCCCCTAGTAGCACTGCTGTTACTTTTAATGCTAACAGTATTTTTCCTGCTGATGCCCAGCTGGTCAACTCCACTGGTCACAGCCACCCTAGCTGGCCCGGGTTCCTGGAAGGAGAGTGAGAGAGAGAAAGAAATAAAGAGGTAAGAGAAGGAGAGAGAGATTGAGTCAGAGCAAGAGAGAGAGATAATGTGAGTCACTCAGAAACAGACAAATAAGAGGGAGAAAGGGACGAGGAATGATGAGGATGCAGAAGTACATTTCAATAAAATCTGTGGATACTCCAACTGCTACCACTGGACGACCAATGTAAACTGTTTCCCATCTGACTCGACGAGGAATCCCCTATGTAGTCCAGTTAGCTCCTCTCCCTCATCAAGTTTAATGTCCCACGGAGCAGCGCCACGTCCCCTGCGTGCATCCCAAATGGTAACGTATGGACCCAGGTCAAAATGATTTGACTATATAGAGAATGGGGTGCCATTTGGGACACTGATGCTCCTCCGCCTCTCAATCCCATCAGTCTGGGAGGGGAGTGTCCTTTAATCCTGATCAGATCGCTGCAGCTAATTCTGTTAATGTGGCCATCTGACTGGGCCTTTTAATCACACAGCCGGCTGACCAACAACGCTAAAAGTCCCTCCCTCCCCACACACACACACACACACACACACACACACACACACACACACACACACACACACACACACACACACACACACACACACACACACACACACACACACACACACACACACACACACACACACACACACACACACACACACACACACACACACACACACACACAAGTGTAAATCACATACTGTATACACACACAAGTCTGACTAATGCTTAATTACACTAGAGCACAGGATGCCATCAGACAGACGTTCTAGGAAGACGGAATGCCATTTGGGAGATGTGCAAATCTTGAGAGCTGCAACCTCACCAAGTACACACACACACACAATAATCAATCAGTAGGGCCCATCTATCTGTGGCTGCACCATTTATAAAGCAGGGTGAAATCAATTGGCTCCAGCCCGCTGTCAGGAAAGTCCTGACTCTGCTACTGATGCAGTCATAAACAAACTCTTTAGTTCCAACCTTTTCAGACCTCAAGTAGTCTGTCAAAATGAGTCTGCATCCCACAACATCTGTTGTGTAGTTTCACCTATATACACAAGTTGTATTGTGTATATAGAATTCATCCCAGCATTGGACATACTGTACTAGACATCATCTCACCATGTTGTTGACAAAGCTATAGAGGTAGAACAATGAGGAAAAGAAGGCGGGTTTACAGTTATGATGAGTCGGAAGACAGGGTCTACCTGGGATGTGGGTGTGTCCACTTTCCTCTTCTTCTTTTGTGTCAGTTTGTGGGTCTTGGGGTATACAACGAGGGCCTCCTGCCACCTGCTTGAGAAAAACACATAGTTATAAACACACACACACAAACAACACGGTATCAATTTAAATATATACACACAAAACAGACGGCACACACAACCAGCTACATACAACAAGCCGGAGTGTTGAGCATGGCTGATCTCCAACTGTTTGTCCCTGTGTATAGGCTAGTGCGTTTTCAGAGTCTAACGGTTAATTATATATATTGTATAACAATGTGTAGTCAAGTTTATAGAGGTCAGCTTCAGTAGCTAACCAGTGGATTAGGAAGCAGGAGAGTAGTGTTGACTACTCTGGATTAAACTCTTGAGATCTAGATTGCTGATATAAAACGCATAACCTGTGTTTACACAGGCAGCACAATTCTGATCTTTTAAACAATTACTGGCATAAAAGCTGATCTAAATGGTTTTAAAAAAAACAATGAGTGAATAAAACAATCAGAATTGGGCTGCCAGTGTAAATGCAGATGTAGACTGGAGAGGAAACAGTCAGACATTACTGTTTTATGTGTAATGCTTTCAAATGTATTATTGTATACTTGAGGTGCACTTGATTCAGATGAAGCTTTATCGTGTGCAGAATGGGTGGAGTTTGCAATTTTGGGACTATTCCAATGGTTCGGGTCAGGTTTGGAACAAACCCGTAAGCAACAGCCAGTTCTGATTGATTCCATCTTAACGAAAAATAATTAAAAGACCACTGAGTTCAAGAAGGCATTGCTGTCCTTAAAAAAATGCCTGCCATCCAGACTGGAATAGAATTACGTATAGAACTAAATTATCCCTAAAGAGGATTAAGGCTTTAAATGAACATTTCATTAGTGGTAAAGAGGTTCACATCACATCAAACAACTTTCAGTCATATGTAGAAGTTATTGTGAGAATTTTGTTTACTGTGAATTCCTGTTATGTGTTTTGTTTTCTAAATAGATTATAGTTACTTAGAGTGATATGCCAGACATACTCCAGACAAGCAAACCTTAAGGTTTGAGTCACAGACTTTCAGAAGCTGCCGTCAAATAGTCTTTAGATAGACATAGTTTCAATGACATCCAGATTGTCCTGCTGATCACAATAAGAAAGTATCGCTCCTACAGTTACAAAGTGTCTCATGCACATTTAACATTCAGAAATAAAAGGCATTATGCTGGACTATTATCACGACAAGACCTCTAAAGCTTTCAAACTAATATCTACACAAATAGAGTCCAATTATCTTTTCTAACACTACAATATTCCCATGTCTACATCTAAATATTCAGATTTCTTACTTCTGTTTCCTGGACATTGCCTGGTCTCAGAAAAGTGGTTATTCCAGAAGAGATGTCCACAATAATCCACACCAGGCACAATAGATCCCTATCTCAAATGAGGAATGACCAAGACCGAACAATCCTTAAATATCAGTAATGTCGAACAAAGAAATCCAAATTGAGATAACAAGAATTCACAAGTATGCCATTCAGTCAGTGTTTGGGATACAGAGCCAAACACACAAAGTCAGGTACTCAAGTAGACACACCAATCATGCTGCACACAGACACACACCTTGGTGCACACGCATACATACAAACACATTAACACCCCCACTTTAATCCTGTTCAGACAGAGTTGACACACTACATTACAGTCTTACTGGATTAAGCATAGATTTCTTCAGATTTACAGCCTAATGACACTTAAAGTACAAGGAAACAAGGATGAGAGAGGAACAGGGAGACAGTGAGAGAGTGATGAAGGAGATGGGGACCGAGAAAGAGAGACTCAGGAAGAACAGACGAGGGAGAGAGGAAGGGTAAGAAGAACAGGGAGACGAGGGGGTTGGTTATATTTGCATTAAATATCTGTTAAAGGCTTTAACCCTTGCTAAACACTATAATCCAGAAAGCCCATCAGCATTGAACTTGAACTGAGGGGACCTGTATCTAGTCTAAGTCAGAGAGGCTTACTCACTGATGTGGCTAAAATTGGTAGAGCATAGCGCTTGCAACTCTGCAGTCAGGATAGTGGATTACACACATACGAAAATGTGTACAAGCACTAATGTCAAATGCTTGGAATAAAGTGTCTGCTAAATTGGATATATAATATTGACTGGGTAAATGAGGAGTGAGGGGCACAGGAGGAACATTACAAATTAGGATCTAAATCAAAACCTTTTCCACCGAAAGCCACCACACTTGGCCACAGTTTCAAAGGCTCATTTGGGTAGCTGCAGTTTAAGACTTATTACACTAGAGGGAGCCATCAGCAGTGTGTGTGTATTTCCCTCTAAGCCAATGATTGCCTACTTGGTGTCAACACAGATCAGGTTATCTGTGGCATAATACTGTGTCTGTGTTGTTTTTTCACCCTGCTCTGCTCTCACCATGACATCCAAGGCGTCATAAACTCTGGGACTACTACATCTCTATCTGTTTTTCAATGTAAAACATCTCTTTAACAATACTTCCTGTTGATCCAACCTCTCACCTGTGACCTCTGTGTCAGTCAGTTCAAAGGTGAGAAGTGTTCACCGACACAGCTGATATAACCTAGAGGATTTAGAGAGAAGGGGGAGAGGGATGACGTGAAGGAGAGAGACTTTAGGTGTGTGGTCTCACCTGGTGTCCACACTAAGTGGCCAAAGAGTACTTTATGATGAAAAACAGACACATGAGGACAAACAATAGAAGATCATTTCATTATTAGACATAAATACCACTTGAAGCTTGATGATGACTTGAACATTTTAATCAGCTGTGTAGTGCTAAGGCAAAAACAAAAATGTGCACGGGTGTTTGGAGTAGAGGTCGACCAATTAATCGGAATGGCCGATTAATTAGGGCCGATTTCAAGTTTTCATAACAATTGGAAATCAGTATTTTTGGGCACTGATTTCCAATTTTAAAAATATATATATATATTATACCTTTTTATTTAACTAGGCAAGTCAGTTAAGAACACTTTCTTATTTTCAATGAATGCCTAGGAACTGTGGGTTAACTGCCTTGTTCAGGGGCAGAACGACACATTTTCACCTTGTCAGCTCAGTGGTTCCAATCTTGCAACCGCACAGTTAACTAGTCCAAAGCTCTAACCACTCCACAAGTAGCGCGAATGCAGTAGATGCCAAAGTAAATAGCTAGCTAGCATTAAACTTATCTTATAAAAAACAATCAATCATAATCACTAGTTATAACTACTAATCCAGTTTAGCAGGCAATATTAACCAGGTGAAATTGTGTCATTTCTCTTGCGTTCATTGCACGCAGAGTCAGGGAATATGCAACAGTTTGGGCTGCCTGGCTCATTGGCAACTACTTTGCCAGAATTTTACATAATTATGACATACATTGAAGGTTGTGCAATATAACAAGAATATTTAGATTAAGGGATTCCACCCGTTAGATAAAATACCGAACAGTTCCGTATTTCACTGAAATAATAAACGTTTTGTTTTCAAAATGATAGTTTCCGGATTCGATCATATTAATGACCAAAGGCTCGTATTTCTGTGTGTTATTGTGTTATAATTAAGTCTGATTTGATAGAGCAGTCTGACTGAGCAGCAGCAGGCCCGTAATCATTCATTCAAACAACACTCGTGCGTTTTGCCAGCAGCTCTTCGCAAGCTCAGCGCTGTTTGTGACTTCAAGCCTATCAGCCTAATGGCTGGTGTAACTAATGTGAAATGGCTAGCTAGTTAGCTGGGTGTGCACTAATACTGTTTCAAACGTCACTCGCTTTTAGATTTGGAGTAGTTATTCCCCTTGCGTGGAGCGTGGAGCGATGGGTAACGATGCTTCGTGTGTGGCTGTTGTCGACGTGTTCGTGGTTCGAGCCCAGGTAGGGGCGAGGAGGGGGAGGGAAGCTATACTGTTACACTGGCAATACAATAGTGCCTATAAGAACATCCAATAGTCAAAGATATATGAAATACAAATGGTATAGAGAGAAATAGTCCTATAAATACTATATTAACTACAACTTAAAACCTCTTACCTTGGAATATTGAAGTCTCATGGTAAAAGGAACCACCAACTTTCATATGTTCTCATGTTCTGAGCAAGGAACTTAAACGTTAGCTTTTTTTACATGGCACACATTTTTACATGGCACATATTACTTTCTTCTCCAACACTTTGTTTTTGCTTTATTTAAACCAAATTGAACACGTTTCATTATTTATTTGAGGCTAAATTGATTTTATTGATGTTTTATATTAAGTTAAAATAAGTGTTAAATCAGTATTGTTGTAATTTGTCATTCTTACAAATAAAAAAATCGTCCGATTTAATCGGCATCGGCTTTTTTGGTCCTCCAATTATCGGTATCGGCGTTGAAAAATCATAATCGGTCGACCTCTAGTTTGGAACATTCCGATATGCCACAGTTGGTGAGGTGTCAGGTTCACCTCTACTTAAAAGGTGATTATTCCAACTCTCTGTGAAATGCTGCAGATCTGCCCGCAGACAAGACAGGTACACATATCCCACACAGAAGAGGTAGATAGAATTTGACAGGTCAAGGTATCATTCTTCCTCCAAACTGTGCATGTGAGACCGGTTCCATGCACAACAAGACAGGCAGAGAGGAAGAGAGAAAGAGAACACAGAACAGTTTAATTACCTCTGGTTATGGACACTTTTGCCAGAAATTAAGCTTCCACAGCCTGTTCCTCAGACCGTGAACATCTGGCAAAATGTACATTTTCGACCCCTTGATCAGCTCGCACACTGAAAGTAAAGAAAATACCTTATTTTTTTTGTAGATATGAATACAACAACTGAGATATGACCTTTCAATAGAAAGCAGCAGATGTCATTTTCAGGTATACGTCAATACAGCACAGAAAGCTTAAGACCAGACTGGTATTGTGGTTCATTTAGGTGCTGGGAAATATGCAATATGTATACTATATGCAATATGTATACAAAATAATATACAACAGGTTAGTATCTTGAAAACAAAGCATTGGAATTAAAAGTGAAATGATTAACATATTAACCTGCTTCATTATTTATGTATTACCAGTTGATGAAGAACAACTCCAATTTCATACATCATTGAACATTTGTCTAGGAATAAGTAAGAATACAAAAGTTTAAATAACTTCTTAGATTTGATGGAGACATTATAGATCTTAGTACCTTATCAATGTATGGTTTGTATCAATGTGGATGAGAGACAGGGATGGAGGAACAGAGCATTTTTGCCGATTAATGCAACGCAGATGGATCATTCTGGCAATGATACCTTCACCATCTACACGCTGCAAAGACTCTTCGCCATTGTACACGATGGTCTACTCTGAGACTTTCTTTGACCATTCTAAAGCCCGCATGGGGCATCCTTGCCTTAATGGCGCTGACTTTCTTGTCTAACTCTTCATCTGGCATATCAGAATAGCATTCCCTGACAGACATATTGTGCTCTTTCATCCTTCTGTAAACAAAGCTAACCGTTACACTGTCATGAAATATGATTATATATCGACTTTGAAACAAATACTACATGGCTTATGAGTTGACATGAAAGAAAGTTAGGTTAATTCAACTGTAAATGGCGAAAACAGGCGTTCGTTGCTAAATGCTTTTGGTTAGCTTGAGAATAATAATTGCATGATTTATCATTCTACGGTATGTATCTATGTAATATATAATGTAATGTTATGAACCGACACTGAATCGTAGGAGCTAACTACTAGCTATGTAAAAGTTGGAGTGCTGCTTATCCAAGATGCCATCATGACACAGTCCTTCTTCATAGGTGTCCGCTATGACTTCCTTTGTGTCAGAAAGAAAGGCTGAACAGTATTGGTTGTAGCCAAAGTGACACTCAAAAAAATTGCCAAATTGGAGGGTGGTTGTTAGCGAGTTTTGTTTTCAAATTCCTTTATTTGTTCTCAAAATATTTTTGGGGAAGAAAATGCATAAAGTTTTGTGCTCTATTACTAAATATTTGATCGCAAATCTTCTTTTTTACTTTGAAGCCTCGTTTTGGCTTTCAGAACAATTATTTTGGATTGAAAATTTTAAAGTTGCTTTCAGAAAAAAATGTTTGACTTGAAAATAAAGTTTTGCTCTCGACAAAAAGACATCAATTTGTTGCAAATTGGTGAGGGGGGCTAATAGCTGAACAATAGACTATTCAATCTTTACTAAAGTATAGTCTAATAGCCGAGGTGTGAAAAAAAACGTCCTATTACAGACCAGATTTGACTTAACGACCAAGTTTATATTAGTTACTATGCTGTTACTAAGCAGTAATGTATTACGGCAGTGTTACGTTACTACACCTAATAGGAAATGCACATGCGCACTAGGGTGCCGGGAATGGTAGAGCACGAGGGGTTTTGACTAAACAAAAACTAACTGTACTCCCGTCTCCTGCCTGGTCATTTCTCCACAACACAAATATTACAGTGGCGACGAGGATGGGATTAAACTACATACAACTGACATTGCTTGAAGGGAAGAATGTTGCGTGAGTAATGAAACTCAAAATAATTATGTAATTCATCAGTTATTTTTTATTTTCTTTCGCCAGTAGAGAAGGCTAAGCACTGCTAGCACTGCTAGTACAATATTCAGGAGCTGCCAAGTAGCAAGACTATTGGAGTCCAGAATAGCGACACTGCCCTCTGGTGGTTAAATTTAAAAAACTGTCTCATTGAACCCATTGAAATTAGGCGATCTCAGTGGAGAAATATTGTCAAGGGGGAAAAAAGGAAGGGACGTACACGGTGTGTACATTAATACAAATGAGTGCAGTGAATGAGGTAATTGCAGAAACTTCTGAAGTGAAGAAGTAGATGAACATTCAGAAAATTAAGGAATATAAGGAAACTGAACAATTACCTGTGAAAATGGCAACCATTGGTCGAGTACCAGAGTTTGAGGCTACAAAAGAGGATTTTGATTCCTATTTGGAGCGTTTTGAGCGTTGGCTGGCTGCAAATGAAATCAGAGAGGAAAAGAAAGCAGTGTTTTGTGTCCAACTGAGTATGGATTGCTGAAAGGTCTCATTGAACCAATGAAAGCAGTGGAGTTGAACTATGCAGAACTGACTGAAACTCTTTCAAGGTATTTCAAGCCTAAGCCAATTCTCATTGCAGAACGTTTCAGATTTTAACAACGTCACCAGAGTCAAGGGGAAACCGTGGCTGACTACATCCGTGCTTTGAAAAGGCTGGCAAGAACATGTGAGTTTGCACGATTTCTTGATGATGCTCTCCGAGACAAGTTTGTATGTGGTCTCACAGGTGAAGCATATCACAGAAGGCTCCTGTCAGAGAAGGACCTGACCTTTAAGAAAGCCTGTGATATAGCACTTGGACTCAAACTTGCCCACAGGGATACTATTGAGCTATCGGGACATGCAGAACGTCAGAAAGGTGCTCACAAGGTCAGTGATGCACGTGGTGGAAAAAGCTCAAAAGTCACACTTTTTTTCAGTCCCGTCCTCAAGGTTACACAAGAACAAAGCAGCCCACATTGCAAAGGTCTAAGCCAAGTTGCTACAGATGTGGGGGAGATAATCATCAGCACAGTGAATGTCGATTCCAAAATGAAATGAAAATTGTGGAAAGGTTGGACATTTACAGAGAGTGTGTAAAGCCTCGAAACGCACAGCAAGAGCGCACAAAGTGTCAGACGCAGCACAAGACGACGAAGGTACAACTGAAACAGTATTGGAACTGTTCACAGTGTACACAGCTCAACAACTAAAAGATGGAATATATCTCAACATGGAGTTAGCGGGGAAACCGGAGCGTCTGTATCCCTGGTTCCAGAGAGACTCTACAAAGAAAAACTGAAAGAGTGCCCTCTTCAGCCCGCGTCCATCCGCATTTCTTCATACACTGGTGACACTATTCCTGTGTTAGGGCAGATCCAGGTACCAGTCCGGTATGAGGGGAAGGAGTGGACGCTACCGCTTGTCATTGTTAAAGGAGAAAAATCAGCCTTGCTAGGCAGAAACTGGCTACAAAAGATCAAGTTGAACTGGGGAGAAATCTTCAGTCTGAGAAATGACAAACCAGTGAGTCAGGCTACACTCACTAACATGCTGGAGAAGCACAAAGAACTTTTCAAAGATGGCTACGGTGAAATACAAGACTTCACAGCAAAAGTCAGAATGCAAGAAGGAACCAAGCCTATCTTTCACAAACCACGTCACAGTTCCCTATGCTCTTGAGGAAGCAGTAGAGCAGGAACTGGACCGCCTACAGAAGAATAACATAATCACGAAAGTAGCGAGGAGCGACTGGGCCGCTCCGATTGTTGTAGTCCCAAAGAAAGACAAGACTGTCCGAATGTGTGGTGACTACAAGGTCACAGTAAATCGCTGCATACTACCAGAGGAATATCCATTACCAAACGCTGAAGATCTGTTTGCCACTCTAGCTGGTGGGAAGGTTTTCAGTAAGCTGGACCTGGCATTCGCTTATCAGCAACTGAAGCTGGATCCGGAGTCAGAACAGTATCTGACCATCAATACACACAAGGGGCTATTCAGATTCAATCGCTTGGCCTATGGAATCTCGACAGCTCCAGCGATATTCCAACACACAATGGATCAGATCTTGGACGGTATAGACAATGTTGTGTGCTTCATGGACGACATCCTCGTGTCAGACCAACCATTGGAGAGCAGCTTGTAGTGCTGGAAAAAGTGATGTCAAGACTGGAGAGATACAGAGTGAGAATGAAACGCAGCAAGTGTGAGTTCCTCCAGGACTCAGTGGAGTATCTCGGATACAAGATTGATGCACAAGGCCTGCACCCAACCAACAACAAGGTGGAAGCAATCGTAAACGCACCAGCACCCACAAATATCTCAGAGCTGAGGTCATTTTTGGGGCTCCTGAACTCTTACGGAAAGTTTGTGGCAAACTTGTCCACATTGTTGCATCCGCTTCACCAACTGCTGCAGGCCGATACAAAGTGGAATTGGTCCCCACAATGCGAAGAAGCATTCAAGACTTGCAAACAGCGTCTGCTAAAATGTAAGTGGCTTGCCCACTATAACACAGAGATGACGCTGAGACTCGCGTGTGATGCATCTCCATACGGAGTAGGAGCCGTCATCTCACATGTTCTACCGTCAGGTGAAGAACACCCTATTGCATTTGCATCACGGACTCTGTCACCAAGTGAGAGAAATTATGCTCAAATTGAGAAGGAAGCCCTTAGCATAATATTCGGAGTGAAGAAGTTTCACAAATACCTCTACGGAAGGAAGTTCCCCTGATGACAGATCACAAGCTTCTGGCCATCCTTGGACCAAAATCAGCTATACCAACCCTTGCTGCACTTCGAATGCAACGTTGGGCTCTGATATTGTTAGCCTACGACTACAAGATTGAGTACAGACGACCCAGTGATCACGCAAATGCCGATGCACTATCGAGACTACCCTGCAATAGTGACTCCGACAGTGAAGATGATAGAGCAGTCTTCCAGATCTCTCTCATTGATGAACTGCCCATATCTGCTTCTGACATAGCAGAGGAAACAAGGAAAGACCCAGTGCTTTCCAAAGTCTTGGACTTAACATTAGGTGGTTGGCCAACCTTCGTAAATGACGATAACCTTCGTCCATTCATCGACAAGAAAGACCAGTTGTCCACTGATCAAGGGTGTGTTCTGTGGGGATCAAGGGTGGTGGTACCTCACAAATTCCAGAGGAGACTGCTATCTGACCTGCATGAGGGACATCCAGGGATCACTCGAATGAAAGCACTCGCTCGCAGTTATCTGTGGTGGCCTGGACTGGATCAGGACATTCAACAGCATGTAGGCCACTGCTCACCTTGTGAAGCTGTTCGCAACAAGCCTGCTGCTGCACCTCTTCATCCATGGTCCTCGACTGCTACACCTTGGGAACGCATCCATGTGGATTACGCCGAAATTGACAAGCAACATTTCCTTGTTGTCGTCGATGTCCATTCCAAGTGGATGGAAGTGTTCCCTACTCAACTGACCACAGCTGAGAAGACCATCAATCTTCTCAGACATCTGTTTGCATCCTTTGGACTAGTCAAGGAGCTCGTATCGGACAATGGCCCTCCGTTCACATCAAACGATTTTGAAATGTTTCTCAAGAACAACGGCGTAAGGCACATCCTGTCACCACCTTACCATCCGGCATCAAACGGAGCAGCGGAGAGAGCCGTGCAAACCTTTAAGAAGGCCTGGACTAGACTCGAGGTTCAGTCTGTGCCCGTCCACCAAAGGCTTCCCCGGTTCCTGTTTACTTACCGTAACACCCCACACACAGTAACGGAATGTACACCAGCTGAACTGTTTCTGAAACGCCAACCACGTACCCGCCTGACATTGTTGAAACCAGACCTGTCAAGCACTGTGGCAAAGCACCAGCTACAGCAGAAGAAAGCTCATGACAGACACTCAAAGACTGTCAGAGAATTCAAAGAGGAAGAGAGGGTGATGGTACGTGATTTCAGACACCCTAAGTGCCTGTGGAACTCAGGTGTGATCTTACAACGCAGAGGACCTTTGACTTACCAAGTCCAAATTGGTAATCGACAGGTCAAGGTTCATGTGGATCATCTGCTACGGTCCAACGCCCCAGCAGAGAAATGCAGAGAGAACAAGAACAATAACGATCCCCAGGACTATTCTCCTGACTGTGGACGTACGGGAGAGACATAGCCTGAACTTCCACCCGAACCTGGCCCACCACAGGAAGCCCAGGAGGAGCGGAGATATCCTATTCGACAGCGAAGGGCACCTCAAAAGCTTGACCTGTGAGTTGAGCTGGTTAAGGAGGTAACAGACAGTAAAACAAACACTTTAATATGTCCTAGAGAAAAGGAAAGACAAAGGACATTACCTGGGTTAGTTATTAGGACAGAAACTCCATCTTCAGGGCAGAATAATCCCCTGGATTTGTGCTGGGATCTGAAAATTCTGCTTCAACCCAGTAGTTCCTGTAGGTTC
The DNA here is from genome assembly GCF_023373465.1 of Oncorhynchus keta. Classification (NCBI taxonomy): domain Eukaryota; kingdom Metazoa; phylum Chordata; class Actinopteri; order Salmoniformes; family Salmonidae; genus Oncorhynchus; species Oncorhynchus keta. Next base: position 1,625,017 of record NC_068425.1, read on the forward strand.
ATGCTCTACAACATCCGCAGTGTACGACCCTGCCTCACACAGGAAGCGGCGCAGGTCCTAATCCAGGCACTTGTCATCTCCCGTCTGGATTACTGCAACTCGCTGTTGGCTGGGCTCCCTACCTGTGCCATTACACCCCTACAACTCATCCAGAACGCCGCAGCCCGTCTGGTGCTCAACCTTCCCAAGTTCTCTCACGTCACCCCGCTCCTCCGCTCTCTCCACTGGCTTCCAGTTGAAGCTCGCATCCGCTACAAGACCATGGTGCTTGCCTACGGAGCTGTGAGGGGAACGGCACCTCAGTACCTCCAGGCTCTGATCAGGCCCTACACCCAAACAAGTCAATCACCACCTTCCGGAGACACCTGAAACCCCACCTCTTTAAGGAATACCTAGGATAGGATAAAGTAATCCTTCTCACCCCCCTTAAAAGATTTAGATGCACTATTGTAAAGTGGCTGTTCCACTGGATGTCATAAGGTGAATGCACCAATTTGTAAGTCGCTCTGGATAAGAGCGTCTGCTAAATGACTTAAATGTAAATGTATAAATGGAGTTCAACTGCTACTCTCCTGGCTGTCCAGCAAAAGGTGACTGCAAGAGAAGAGTGCTGAATGCTCAATGATATTAAGAAGAATCCTAGATTGTCAGCTAAAGACATTTTTGGTTTTGATTTGCCATGTTTTTTGCAGTATTACTTTAGTGCCTTGATGCATGTTCTAGAATATTTATATTCTGTACAGTTTCCTTTTTTCACTCTGTCAATTAGGTTAGTATTGTGAAGTAACTTACAATGTTGTTGATCCATCCTCAGTTTTCTCCTGTCACAGCTATTAAACTGTAACTGTTTGGCCTCATGGTAAAATCCCTGAGCAGTTTCCTTCCTCTCCGGCAAATGAGTTAGGAAGGACGCTTGTACCTTTGTAGTGACTAGGTGTATTGATACATCATCCAAAGTGTAATTAATAACTCCACCATGCTCAAAGGGATATTCAATGTCTGCTTTTTATTTTATTTTTACCCATCTACCAATAGGTGGCCTTCTTTGCGAGGCATTGGAAAACCTACCTGGTCTTTGTGGTTTAATCTGTGTTTGAAATTCACTGCTCGGACTGAGGGACCTTACAGATTACTAACTGTATTGTGTGGGGTACAGAGATAAGGTAGTCATGCAACTTATTATGTGACTTGTTAAGCAGATCTTTACTCCTGAACTTATCCATTACAAAGGAGTTATTGACTTATTGACATTTCAGCTTTTCATTTTTAATTAATTTGACATTATGCTGTATTTATTGTGTGTAGGCCAGAACCAATACATCTACATTTTTTTACTCTAGACTTGATCACACCCCCGGTGGCGTCCCAGGATGCTGCACTGTGCTTGGGCATATCATGCCAGAGTCTGATTCCCCCCTCAGTAAAACAAATAACCTTAAAAGGAGATACTTGTAAACATGAATGAACACCTTTATTACCATATTTTGGTCATCTTTATTCTCAAGTTTCTTTCAGTAATTGCAGTTACTTGATTTCATCAGAATCCAAAAAGTTTTGTGTTTTGTTTCGATTTCATGTTTTTCAACAGTGATGTTCTATTCTGAACAGCCAAACATCGGAGGTCGGCATTGGATATTAATTCCCTGTGCACCTTATATGGGGCAGTATTATGAATTAACTTTCTCCCTCTCTGGAGCTTGAAATGGTCTGGCCTTTATACCATCTTCATCTGAATATGAGACATGTAAATCTAGCACATTCGCAATGTCCAGAACAATAACAAATTTTAGCTCACATGAAGAATGGCCACATTATCAATTTATTTGAAGATGTGTTTTTTTACATATCCTTTTCAGAGCGACAGAAAATGCATGATATCGAAAATGTACTACACAGTAAGGATTGGACTCGTTCATTTTTCCTACAAATGGGCCGACCAATGCTAACGTTTTGAAATACCTACCACTTCCCTCTGAATAGACCCTCTCCCATTCATCACGATTCAATTTAACTTGTTGAGTGTAGGGGGCAGTATTTTGATGTTTGGATGAAAAACGTACCCAAATGAAACGGCCTATTTCTCAGGCCCAGAATCTAGAATATGCATATAATTGTCAGATTAGGATAGAAAACACTCTAAAGTGTCAAAATATTGTCTGTGAGTATAACAGAATTGATATTGCAGGCGAAAACCTGAGGAAAATCCAACCCGGAAGTGCTGTTTTTCCTGAAAGCTCTCTGTTCCATTGCATGTCTTCCCTCCATTTAAAGGGATATCAACCAGATTCCGTTCCCTATGGCTTCCACGTGGTGTGAACAGTCTTTAGACATAGTTTCAGGCTTTTATTCTAAAAAATTAGCGAGAAAGATCCCATCGCGTCAGTGGATGGCTGGGTGCCAGCAGCGTTTGCATGCGCCAACTCTGAGTGGAGCAGACATTTTCTCTCTCTCTCCTATTGAAGAAGCTACAGTCCAGTTGAAATATTATCGATTGTGTATTGTAAAAACAACCTGAGGATTGATTATAAAAAACGTTTGACATGTTTCTCCAAACTTTACGGATACTATTTGGAATTTGTCGTGACCGATCGAGCCTGTGGATTTCTGAACATAATACCTCCATTTGGTCGGCGCGTTTTGGATATAAAAATAATCTTTATGGAACAAAAGGAACATTTATTGTGTAACTGGGGGTCTCGTGAGTGCAAACATCCGAAGATCATCAAAGGTTAGCGATTCATTTTATTGCTTTTCTGACTTTCGTGACCAATCTACTTTGCTGCTAGCTGTTTGTAATGTTTTGTCTGCTGAGAGATGTCCTTACATAAATGCTTGGTATGCTTTCGCCGAAAAGCTTTTTTGAAATTTGACATGCCAGGTGGATTAACAACAAGCTAGGCTGTGTTTTGCTATATTGCACTTGTGATTTTATGAAAATTAAATATTTTTAGTAATTTCATTTGAATTTGGCGCTCTGCAATTCAGCGGATGTTGACAAATAGATCCCGCTAACGGGATAGGTGTGTCAAGAAGTTTAAACACACCATTATTTGGAGCGGTATGCCTGAACCTTCCAAAATGTGCCTCATCTGACAAAACAATTACATGCGGCTCATTTGATTCAGTTGTCATAAAACTTATGAATTCCTCATCTGATAAACCTCTACCACAACTTTCTGTCTTTGTGGTAGTATTAATTGGGTGTCTGAGATTTGATTGAGCTGTACCACTGACACTTCCTCATATGAACTCTTGGCTATCTCAGGATTGAAATCAGAAGCAGGTTCTTTATACTCGAAAGTGTGTACGTTTAGCATATCAAGTTGGCAGTCTGAGGGTCTTCTCTAAGCAGTTGACATTCGTTCCCTCATTTAAACTCTCCACAGAGAATAGGTTTTGAACCTGAGCCTCATTTACATTCTCTGTTTGCACCATCTTGTTGAATTTCACCTTGTTGTCACAAGCAATAGAATGTATAAATGTGTCACAGTCCCCTTTAAGACTAAATCCATTTTGCAATGGCTGTACTTGAACTCGGCATGATTCTGGGTTGCACAGAAAAGCGGCATATTCTACATCCGTTTGACTATCAGGAGATGTGTTGCACTGACTTAAGTTTGTGCTGTCACCCTTATCTTATGAAATATCGGTGACAGGCTCAAAAGGTTGGTCAACTCAATTGGATTAACAAGACTTTGAATGTTACCTCTATTCTTGTTCCAAATAATCGTATGTATTTTGACACTACGATGGTTGTTTCAGTTGGCCATTGCAAAGTTTTGGCAGCTTCCTCACAAAATTGTAAATCAAATGTTTCATTATGCTACATGATGCCATGTATTGTCATTGAAATAGCATGATAATCCAAACATCTATAATTTTTTTCCCCTTTCTTTGGCAAGTCTTAACTTTCTGGTGCTCCCCAACATCATGACCACCCCCATACAATTTATGTGTAGAATTTGGTGTGTCAACAGCATTTATAATCTGTTTATTATTAAGATCTATGCCTTTATCAGTACGGTCAACTCCACAGTTAACTCTATCACCCCAGACAACAGTGTCACTATCAGTACAGTCATCTCCTACTATAGCATTAGGTCCATGCTTTACTACTCCTTCCTGTGACTCTAATTGAAGCACCTTATTAACACCAGTGTCCGGCACAGATTACGTAGTTCTTGCCGCACCACCTTACTATCCTTGTTTTCTTCCTTTAGCTGCAAAACACGAGCGCATAGACCTATATCACCATTCTCATCTTTCCAAAGCCACTTAAGCCGCCTGGGAAAAAAAAAACATTGTGTTTTTTGTAGCAGTTGGCCATTGCAGAATTTGAAGGGGGTACTGTCACGTGTGCTCCCTCTCCGGCCTCTAGGTCACCAGACTGCTCGTTATGGCGCACACCTGTCACCATCGTTACGTGCACCTGCGCATCTTCAGACTCACCTGGATTCCATCACTTCCCTGATTACCCTATATATGTCACTCCCTTTGGTTCCTTCCCCAGGCGTCATTGTTTCTGTTTCATGTCTGTGCGTTGTTCGTGTTTGTTTTGTTTTATGTTTAGTTTATTAATTAAATCACTCACTCCCTGAACTTGCTTCCCGACTGTCAGCACACATCATTACAGTATTCCCTAAGGGAGGATGGCTTTCACTTCAGCAGCGATAAATTCATGAACTTCTTTGAAGAAAAGATAGATCATTAGAAAGCAAATTACGACTCCTCTTTAAATCTGCGTATTTCCCCAAAGCTCAGATGTCCTGAGTCTGCACAACACTCCCAGGACCTAGGATCAAGGGAGACACTCAAGTGTTTTAATATTATATCTCTTGACACATTGATGAAAATAGTCATGGCCTCTAAACCTCCAAGCTGCATACTGGACCCTATTCCAACTAAACTACTGAAAGAGCTGCTTCCTGTGCTTGGCCCTCCTATGTTGAACATAATAAATGGCCCGCTATCCACCGGATGTGTACCAAACTCACAAAAAGTGTCAGCCACTCTTGAAAAAGTCCAACCTTGACCCAGAATCTCCCATTCCGATCAATTTTTTTTTAAACTGTTGTGCAGCAACTCACTGCCTTCCTGAAGACAAACAACGTATATGAAACACTTCAGTCTGGTTTTAGACCCCATCATAGCACTGAGACTGCACTCATGAAGGTGGTAAATGACCTTTTAATGGTGTCTGCCAAGGCTCTGCATCTGTTCTCGTACTCCTAGACCTTAGTGCTGCTTTTGATACCATCGATCATCACATTCTTTTGGAGAGATTGGAAACCCAAATTGGTCTACACGGACAAGTTCTGGCCTGGTTTAGATCTGTCAGAAAGATATCAGTTTGTCTCTGTGGGTGGTTTGTCCTCTGATAAATCAACTGCAAATGCCGGTGTTCCTCAAGGTTCCGTTTTAGGACCACTATTGTTTTCACTATATATTTTACCTCTTGGTGAGATAATTTGGAAACATACTGTTAGCAATGAAAGTTATGCGGACAATACACAGCTGTACATTTGATGAAACATGGTGAAGCCCCAAAATTGCCCTCCCTGGAAGCATGTGTTTCAGACATAAGGAAGTGGATGGCGGCATGTTTTACATTTAAACTCGGACAAAACAGAGATGCTAGTTCTAGGTCTCAAGAAATAAAGAGATCTTCTGTTGGATCTGACAATTAATCTTGATGGTTGTACAGTCGTCTCAAATAAAACTGTGAAGGACCTCAGCATTTCTCTGGACCCTGATCTCTCTTTTGACGAACATATCAAGACTGTTTCAAGGACAGCTTTTTTCCATCTACGTAACATTGCAAAATAAAAAACTTTCTGTCCAAAAATTATGCATAAAAATGTATCCATGTTTTTGTCACTTCTAGATTAGACTACTGCAATGCTCTACTTTCCGGCTACCCGGATAAAGCACTAAATAAACTTGAGAAAAACACAGCTGAAAGAATCTTGACTAGAACCTATAAAATGTATCATATTACTACAGCGCTAGCCTCTCTACACTGGCTTCCTGTTAAGGCTAGGGCTGATTTTAAAAGGTTTTACTGCTAACCTACAAGGCATTACATGGGCTTGCTCCTACCTATTTTTCTGATTTGGTCCTGCCGTACATACCTACACTTACGCTACGGCCACAAGACTCAGGCCTCCTTATTGTCCCTAGAATTTCTAAGCAACTGGAGGCAGGGCTTTCTCCTATAACACTGGAGCGACGAACCGCCCTTGCTGTCTCTGCCTGGCCGGTTCCCCGCTCTCCACTGGGATTCTCTGCCTCTAACCCTATTATGGGGGCTGAGTCACTGGCTTACTGGTGCTCTTCCATGCCGTCCCTAGGAGGGGTGCGTCACTTGAGTGGGTTGAGTCACTGACGTGATCTTCCTGTCCGGGTTGGCACCCCCGACTTGGTTGTGCCATGAAGGAGATCTTCATGGGCTATACACGGCCTTGTCTCAGGATGGTAAGTTGGTGGTTGAGGTAATCCCTTTAGTGGTGTGGGGACTGTGCTTTGGTAAAGTGGGTGCCTGGTTAGCCCTGTCCGAGGGTATTGTCGGACAGGGCCACAGTGTCTCCCGACCCCTCCTGTCTCACCCTCCAGTATTTATGCTGCAACAGTTTGTGTCAGGGTCAGTCTGTTATATCTGGAGTATTTCAGATATCCGGTGTCCTGTGTGAATTTAAGTATGCTCCCTCTAATTCTCTCTCTCTTTCTCTCTGAGGTCCTGAGCCCTAGGACCATGCCTCAGGACTACCTGGCCTGATGACTCCTTGCTGTCCACAGTCCACCTGGTCGTGCTGCTGTTCCAGTTTCAACTGTTCTGGAACCCCGATCTGTTCACCGGACGTGCTACCTTGTCCCGGACCTGCTGTTTTCGACTCTCTCTCTCTACTGCACCTGCTGTCTCTAACTCTGAATGATCGGCTATGAAAAGCCAACTGACAGTTACTCCTGAGGTGCTGACTTGCCTGCACCCTCGACAACTACTGTGATTATTATTATTTGAACATCTTGGCCATGTTCTATTTTAACTTCCACCCGGCTCAGCCAGAAGAGGACTGGCTGCCCCTCATAGCCGATTTTAATTGTAATAATGACAATTACAACAATACTGAATGAACACTTTTAACTAAATATAATACATAAAATCAATTTAGCCTCAAATAAATAATTAAACATTTTCAATTTGGTTTAAATAATGCAAAAACAAAGTGTTGGAGAAGAAAGTAAAAGTGCAATGTGTGCCATGTAAGAAAGCTAACGTTTAAGTTCCTTGTTCAGAACATGAGAACAAATGAAAGCTGGTGGTTCCTTTTAACATGAGTTTAAACGTTTATTCTTTCAGTGAAATATGGAACCGTTCCGTATTTTATCTAACGGATGGCATCCCTAAGTCTAAATATTGCTGTTACATTGCACAACCTTCAATGTTATGTCATAATTACATACAATTCTGTCAAATTAGTTCGCAATGAGCCAGGCACAATAAGAGCCCTGGAGAAATAGAAAAAATAGCCAAGCTCCTTGGCTACTCCCCTGCAAAGATAGACAAGATTGTCCAGCAATGGCATATGCCATCCATCTTAGTAAATGGGATGAGACAAAAAAAAACACTGAGCTTCTGGAGTGAGATTTGGAAGTTCAGGGATGCAACTGATATCAACCCGTTTCAGGAACTTGCCATGGCTGCTGTGTCTGTGTTATCCTTGTCACACTTGAATGCTGAAGTCGAGAAAGTATTCAGCCAGATGAATGTGGTAAAAAGCAAACTTAGAAACCGTATGTCCTTGCAGACCCTTAACTCCATCCTGTACATTCGATATGGACTGAAGCTGTCTGGTGAGGCCTGCTATGAGCACCAGCTGCCTGATAATGTTCTGCAGCTTTTTGGCACATCAGCTTTTTACTCATTTTAGTCCAGACTAGTTACCATAATTTTCTCACATTGCCATTGGTAGTTTTTTCTATTGTCTCTTTTTGGTCCATTTAGATTGTTAATGTAGATTGTATACAATATATATATATATATTACAGTTAAAAATGTTCATGTTTTACTGTGACCTGTTGTAGGCTCCTAAATGGACCATAAGGTTACAAACCAAATTAAGAAAAATAAACTCCGCCAGAGTGTCTCTTTTGGGTCACTTATGCCAGTCCCAAACCCGGATGAAGGAGGAGGGTTGGAATTGTGACATTAAAAAAACAAGAATGACAGAAGAAAGTTCATTTGTAGTTTTAAACATATTTAGGGTGTTTTTTACTCACTTTTTGTCTGCCCCACGAGGTTATTCCTCTCTCCTATAGCGTACTAGCACATCAAATTACGGTATTGTACACTAGCCTACCATGCTATCAACACAGTAAATAATATTGCCAACGTGCTTTCGACAATGCGTTATCAACAAAACATTTTACTTTCAAATAGACCACATTTGCCTAAAATATAGACCACATTTCCTAAAATATCACAACTTAAATATAGCCTACTTACTCCTCAATTGGATCAAGTACATCTTGGTAATTATTTTCATCGTCTCTAATGAAACATATCTGGGGCAGGCAGACACTCGATAATCGCTTCTGCCGCTTTAAAAAAAAAGGAATGTCTGTCGCCGCCGAGCTCTCAAATTCCGTCTCTCACTCTATGAACGATCACTGCGATCCAGATTCATTGGGACGTCTTTAACCAATTTACATTTATACTTGATAGTGGTATGGACATCCCAAGGAGCCCGAATAGCACGGACCCTCGGAGAAAGTCTATGAACTGCTCTATTCGACTGAAGGGACATCCCAAGGAGGCCGAATAGTACCTATGAACTCATGAAAGTAACTCTTATTGGTTGTCTGATGTGGAACAGGTAACAACACAGTCTGTGATTGGCTAACAATATTTTGATCTGTATACAGTGGGATAACCAACATAGTCATCTATGCATAGTCACTTTAATAACTATCTACATGTACATACTACCTCAACTAACCGGTGCCCCCGCACATCGACTCTGTATCAGTACCTCCCTGTATATAGTCTCGTTTTTGTTATTTTACTGCTGCTCTTTAATTAATTGTTACTTTTATCTCTTATTTTTATCCGTATTTTTTTTCAACTGCATTGTTGGTTAGGGGCTCGTAAGTAAGCATTACACTGTTTGTATTCGGCGCGTGCGACCAATACAATTTGATAAAATAACATACCATGAGATGTTGAGGGAAAGACAGATTATATATAGATTAGGCATCATCTTTTCTAGGCCATTAGCGATAACAGGAAATACACAACCATAGGCTACACTATAGTTCAAGGTGGCTACGTTGGAATGTTTGCTTCCACGGGAAAATGGTACCTTTCTAACATTTATGGTTGAGATTTAATTAGTATAAATATAAACTGTGCACGTTTTGATTTTCATTAACACGCGATGCAGGCGTAAAGCGTTGGTAATCATGTCATGTAAAATCTGACAACGCAGGAGTCAAGCAGCCATTAGTAAGGCGTTGGTAATCATGTCTTACTTGCACATTCATCTTCTGCACTTATATCACTCCCGTGTTTAATTGCTAAATTGTAATTATTTTTCCACTATGGCCTATTTGTTGCCTTTACCTCCCTAATCTTACTACATTTACACACACTGTATATATATTTTTTTCTATAGTGTTATTGACTACGTTTGTTTATATCCATGTGTAACTCTGCAGTTGTAAAAGAGAACTTGTTCTCAACTGGCCGACCTGGTTAAATAAAGGTAAAATACATTTCAGGTCAGGTGGTACGGTTGCCTCGGCTTTTCTATGTCCCTTATCACCCTCCATAGCATGGGACTAAACCAGGTCAAACGAAGGCGTTGTAAATGTAGACACGTTATGCTATATGGAATCCTTGGGACGTCACTATGCCGTTGAAATAAAACATGTTTGGGGGGTGTATGAACGTCCCAATGACACTTTATAGCACTAACATACTGTAGGATTTGACAGTGAATGACTGGACTGCGGACGAATCAAAACACGATTTGTTCTTGCGTAGTGGGTTACGTAATTATGTCAGTCTTTTCTCTAATATTCACTCCGGCGACACTTGGCATAGGCGGTTGGGTCATTTGTGCGCTAGCCTAAAACGTGTTTTTCTTGCATTGCGTCGTCTGTTTTTTTTACTGCGGGTCAGACTGGACAGCCTTATCTCTATTATATTATTCCACCAGTGCAACGAATAAAAAAACACTGTAAATCAACCCTCTCCAATCGCGTCCAGTCGGCGAGAAACGTCCACCCACTTCACCGCATTGCCAGACAAGGAGCCTCTCAATGATGTCATCATATTATCATTCGGGAAAGGAAACAGACATGGCGACGATGACCGAGCCGCTCTGTCTAGAAAGAGGTAACTACACAGAAGAGCTTTTGTCAATAGCACAACCTGAGCGTATCATCGTACCACAATCAGACGCGTCTTGAGATAAACACGCTGGTGTTTTATATGACGTTTGTTGTGAGTTTATTTAGATGGAGTCCTATTACGAACATTGCGGATTAGCGACCAGTCGAAGCGTATGCTATTAATTGACGTATTTATATAGGCTTAGCCGAACAACTTTGGCGTATGTACTTTGTTATGTGCGTAATCAGTGTATATAGTAGGTGTGAGTAACGTTAGTGTTCATTTACGGGCTACACTATATATTCCAGTGCTCTACAGATCCTCAAATGGAGGGACCCACTCACTGTAATATATTCCTGCATGTGTTTAATTGTTAAAATGTTTAGTCATGAGACATATTGAGGAGCATATCAGTGTGCAGATTCCTCTCCTTTGTGGCCATTCATACAGTACATGCACAAATCATTGGAAGTAGGGGTATGCAGGCTTTTGCTCCAACCTTGATCAGAGCAGGGCTGAAGCGAAATCCTCTGAAGCAAAAGCCTGGACACCCAGTAGCTCTCCAGGAGAAGGGGTATTCTACCCCTTTTCAACTCACCCTCTCCTCGCTCCCCTCTAGATGTGTGCAGGGTGATAGAGCTGCTGGACCGGCTGCAGAGAAGCGGTGAGCTGCCTCCTCCCAAACTCCAGGCCCTGCAGAGAGTCCTGCAGAGCAAGTTCTGTGCAGCCATCAGGGAGGTAGATATTAGAATAACTTACCCACTATGTCTGATCTAGTTGTAGCCTATATCCATCAGAGGTAGGACAGGCTACCTAAACCCAGCATGTCTGATCTAGCAATATAGTTTATATTGTTTTTAGATTGGTTTGTATAGATGTGTATATAGCATGTATTCTTTGGTACTGAATTCCGAACAGACAAGGTTTATCATGATGTCACAAAAAATGTATATTATGTAACAGTATACGTATTTACAATAAATGAAAGGTTTCATATTTACAGTGGTTACAACTAGGGTTGTTAAGTCATGAGTCATGACCGCAGAAAAATGACACGTGAACGTTGAGTCACAGTAATCTCCTCTTATGCACCCTGGACATGTTTTGGTAGTTCCTAACTTCTTAATGACCATTAGGTCCTAATGGCCTGGTACTCAGGGCTCTATTGTCCCTCTAACCTAGCGTTTCCCAAACTCGGTCCTTGGGGTACACGTTTTGGCCCTAACACTACACAGCTGATTCAAATGATCGAAGCTTGATGATTTTGTTCAGCTAAGTTCAATTATATTCTTCTTACTATAATATCATATAAAATAATGGCACAGAACTTCTAATCATATTTTGTCAGCTAAATAAACAAGCCTAAAGTCTATTGCATGGAGCATAGCCAGATAACATACAGTAGGCCAGATCATATTCTGTTCTTCGGAAATACATTTTCTTCATATCATAATGTTTCTTTAGACCTGACTAAAGTAAGTAATGGATTTACTGTGATGGTGTTTATTAAATTGATTTGTTTAGACTTTTTTTTTAATGTAGACATTCAAAAGGCATGCATCAGCGACTTGCTATGCATGGAGGCCTGGAGAAGTGTTTTTATGTTTTATCATCTGTGATTTATACATTTTATAATATTGTGTTTTATAAACCGGTGAAACTCATTAAAGTGCCAATGTCTCCAATGATTTGGATGTTCCTTGGTTTCCCCTCATGTTCTCTCTACATTTTCCAACAGGTGTATGAACAGCTCTATGACACTCTTGACATTGTGGGAGGGCCTGAGGTTCGTGCCCAGGCAACTGCCAAGGTAATGACAACAAACATTTAACACACATACAGAAAAAGTACACTCCGGGAAAGAATAAACATCACAAATCCCGTAACAGTCATATTAGTGTAATGGCGTCCAACTTCTCGTGCAATTTCACTTTCAACCTTTCCTCCAGGCCACAGTGGCTGCATTTGCAGCCAGCGAGGGACATGCCCACCCACGGGTGGTGGAGCTACCCAAGACAGAGGAGGGCCTGGGATTCAACATCATGGGGGGAAAGGAGCAGAACTCCCCAATCTATATCTCCAGGGTCATCCCCGGGGGGGTGGCAGACCGGCAGGGGGGGCTGAAGAGGGGCGACCAACTGCTCTCTGTCAATGGAGTGGTAAGAGGGATTGGGAGGAGGGTGTGCGTGTTTATGCTTACTCACATACACTATATATACAAAAGTATGTGGATACCCCTTTAAATTAGTGGATTCGGCTATTTCAGCCACACCTGTTGCATAAAATCGAGCACACCGCCATGCAATCTCCATAGACAAACACTGACAGTAGAATGGCATTACTGAAGAGCTGAGTGACTTTCAACATATCACTGTCATAAGATGTCATCTTTCCAACAAGTCAGTTCGTCAAATTTCTGCCCTGGTAGAGCTGCCCTCTGTCAACTGTAAGTGCTGTTATTGTGAAGTGGAAAAGTCTAGGAGCAACAACTGCTCAGCCGCGAAGTGATAGGCCTACACAAGCTCACAGTACGGGACCGCCGAGTGCTGTAGTGCGTAAATAAATGTCTGTCCTCGGTTGCTACACTCACTACTGAGTTCCAAACACTCCCTGGAAGCAATGTCAGCACAAGAACTGTTGTCTGGAGCTTCATGAAATGGGTTTCCATGGCCGAGCAGCCGCACACAAGCCTAAGATGACCATGTGCAATGCAAAGCATCGGCTGGAGGGGTGTAAAGCAAGCCGCCATTAAACTCTGGAGCAGTGCGTTCTCTGAAGTGATGAATCACGCTTCACCATCTGCTAGTCGGACGGACAAGTCTGGGTTTGGCGGATGCCAGGAGAACGCTATCTGCCCCTGGTGGAGGAGGATTAATGGTCTGGGGCTGTTTTTCATGGTTTGTGCTAGGTCCCTTAATTCCAGTGAAGGGAAATCTTAAAGCTACAGCATACAATGACATTCTAGATGATTCTGTGCTTCTATATTTGTGGCAACAGTTTGGGGAAAGCCCTTTCCTGTTCCAGCAGGATAATGCCCCCGTCCATACAGAAATGGTTTGTCGAAATCTTTGTGGAAGAACTTGACTGGCCTGCACAAAGCCTTGACTTCAACCCTATCGAACACCTTTGGGATGAATTGGAATGTCGACTGAGAGCCAGGCCCAATCGCCCAACATCAGTGCCCGACCTCACTAATGTTCTTGTGGCTGACTGGAAGCAAGTCCCCTCAGCAATTTTCCAATATCTAGTGGAAAACCTTCGCAGAAGAGTGGAGGCTGTTTTAGCAGTAAAGGGGGGACCAACTCCATATTAATGCCAATGATTTTGGAATGAGATGCTTGACGAGCAGGTGTCCATATACTTTTGGTTGTGTGTGTGTATTGCAGAGTGTGGAGGGGGAGCACCACGAGAAGGCAGTGGAGCTGCTGAAGGCTGCCCAGGGCTCAGTGAAACTAGTGGTCAGGTACACGCCTAAGGTGCTGGAGGAGATGGAGGCCCGCTTTGAGAAGATGAGGAGCGCCAGAAGACGCCAGCAGCACACAAGCTACTCGTGAGGGAACACACAGACACATAAACAAGCAAGTACGTGAGCACGCTCACTCTCACAAGTCTGTTTTTTATGTAATTATTTTTCTCTGTCTCTCTCGCTCTCTTCTTCTCTTTCTCTATCATTTTCCCTAACACAGGTCTCTGGAGTCCCGAGGCTAGCCACTCCCACCCTCAGTCAAGCCTGTTGGACCCGCCACCTTAGTTCTAGGAGGTCAGATGATAGAGAAGAAGGAAGTAACCAAAGTAGCCAACTTAGATCTGTTATTTATATATGTTTGTGAAATGCATCTACTATCCCCCTCCACTGCCTAACTGTTCGCAGGGGACTGCCTAGCCCTAGGTCATCCTTTACCCTCTGTGATTTTCTCTCCCCGTGTGAAACCTGCATCCTAGCGTATGGCAACCATGTGTTTAGCGTAAGAACAGAGGAGAGTAAGCATGGTGGATGTAGTTTAAATGCATAGGTCTATTTACTTTTCTACTCTATAGTGAGATGATTCTGTATGTATGTATGTATGTATGTATGTATGTATGTATGTATGTATGTATGTACACTTTAGGTAGGGTAAGCATTCCAAGGCTTTCATATTTACCATTTGTTTATTTATGTACTTATTTATTCATGAAATAAAGCCGGTAAAGGTTTGAACAGTCCTTGTTTGTGATCATATTTGTGTAGCCATATGATTTGAAAGCAAATTGGAGTTGTATTAGAAATTAGTTCTTGGGGTGGCAGAACTCATGTCAGAAAGGGCTAGCTGATGATGTTTCATAGTCAGATTTGCTTCAGATTTTGACACTGCAGTCTGCACAGAGTGCTTATCGCCACAATCAACTCTATTTATTGCAGTTCAATGGTAATAGCAATTAAAGACAGTGCTTGACTTAGGCAGGAGCTCACTGGAGCTGATTTCCGGCACCTCAAATGTTCTACTGCTTGAGCCCCTGTTCCTCTTCAAGAATATATGTTCAAAAGTATTGTGGAGCTCCTGCACCTAAATATAAACTGTACAGGCACCCAAAATGAGTACCGGAACCTATTTTAGTCTAAGTCAAACACTGATTGAAGATAGTAATTTATTCTTGAAGAATTTCACTTGTAAATCTTGAGGAGTCGCCAGGGCCGATATTCATAAAGTGTTTCAGACTGATCCGAACTGATACTATATCAGAACTTAAACGCACCCCCCTTCTTACACCCGGGAAAGGTCTTTTTGACGATGCCCATAGGTCTGTCGTTTCTTTTTGGTTGTCTGTCTTTCAGCAACACAATGTCTTCTGGCTGAAGTTTGGGCTTCTCATTTTGCCACTTCTGACGACTCTGCAGGGAAGGCAGATATTCTGGCACCGTTGGAATAAAGAATGTGTCGGCAAGGCTCTGTACTTGCCTCCATTGAAGACTGAAGTGGTCTTTCTCATTGAACTCCCCTTGTGGTGGGGGAACCTCAGCAACCTTTTCGGTGAGGAATGTCACTGGTGTCAAGATGAGAGGGGAGTCTGGATCTGTAGACAGGAACCAGTGGACGAGCATTCACAATGGCTGAGACTTCTGCCATAAATGTGGTCAAGACTTTATAAGTTTGGATGGACCCACCTTCAGCAACATGAAATCAAGGATGTGCCTCTTGACTCCGATCATTCTCTCCACGGGCAGGTCCAACATTCTGAGATTCCATCTTCCCACGTAGTCTTCGGCAAATTACGCATTGGTAGAGTGTGCTGCTAATGCAGCGTTTCCCAGCACTGACCCACAGACCAGCTTCTTTCAAAGCACCCTTAGTGAAGTGGTGCCCTTGATGGTGGACCTGCGCGTGGTGGCAGCGGTGGATGAGTAGAGTAGTCACATGGCCCATTCCAGGGAGGATGAGAGGGTTGATTTCCTCTTGACCAAGGTTTTTTTGGGACCGGCATCCTCCAATCCTCAGTAGGCCTGAATCATCCATGTAGGGGCACAGACCGAAGAGTGGGCTCTGCTTAAGAATGGCTTTACCTTCTCTGATGCATTCCATTTTCTTGTGAAAGGTGCTGTGTTGCAGACTGCGTATTATGATTGTCTTGGTGTGATCCAGGTCTTCGATGGAGCAGGGTTTGTCACAGATGTGCCATCCTTTGCAGCATTCTGCTTTGTTTAAAAGCAGAATGCTGTTGCATCTGTCAGTGCTCACCAGCTTGAGAACCTCTCAAAGCGTTCAGGGTCAAACTTCTTTCTGTAGACGTTGGTGGCGTGGCAGGCAACTTGAGGGCGGATCTCGACATCAGATCCGGAGTCAACCAAGTTGAAAGGTATCTGAGAGGTTTCTGGCTCTGCTGACCTGAGCAAGGAAGCTGGTCCTGTCAACCATATGCTGTGAACAGACATCATGTGGCTATGAAGAATATTCATGAATCTCATTAAAATGATCAGCCGTACAAAATAATATAATGAAATGAAAGCTAAATATGTTATGATTAATTTTGCTAACAGACAATGCTTCTACAAAGTGATAGCAAGCAAAAAGGTATTTGTCACATGAGCTGAATTACAATCCAACCTTACAGTAAAATGCTTACTTACAAACCCTTAACCAACAATATAGTAACAAATAATGAAAGCGCAGAAGTAAAATAACAGGGGGTACTGGTACAAAGTCAATGTTGGGGTAATATGTACATGTCGGTAGAGTTATAGTGACTCCATAGATAATTAACAGAGTGTAGAAGCAGTGGAAAAGAGGGGTGAGGGGGCAATACATATAGTCTGGGTAGCCATTTGATTAGCTGTTCAGGAGTCTTAGAAGCTGTTAAGTATTTTGGACATAGACTTGGCGCTCCGGTACTGCTTCCCGTGCGGTAGCAGAGAGAACATTCTATGACTAGGGTGGCTAGAGTCTTTGAACATTTTTAAGGCCTTCCACCGACACCGCCTGGTATCGAGGTCCTGGATGGCAGGATGCTTGGCCCCAGTGATGTACTGGGCCGTACCCACTACCATCTGTAGTGCCTTATGGTCGGAGGCCGAGCAGTTGCCATACTAGTCAGGATGCTCTCGATGGTACAGCTGTAGAACTTTTAAGGATCTGAGGAACCGTGCCAAATATTTTCAATCTCCTGAGGGGGAATAGGCTTTGTTGTGCCCTCTTCACGACTGTATTGGTGTGTTTGGACTGGAGGTCGACCGACTACGATTTTTTAACGCCGATACTGATTATTGGAGGACCAAAAAAAGCCGATACCGATTAATCGGCCGATTTTTATTTGTATTTTTTTAAACATTTTATTTGTAATAATGACAATTACAACAATACTGAATGAACACCAACTTTAACTTAATATAATACATAAAATCCATTTAGCCTCAAATAAATAGTGAAACATGTTCAATTTGGTTTAAATAATGCAAAAATAAAGTGTTGGAGAAGAAAGTAAAAGTGCAATGTGTGCCATGTAAGAAAGCTAACGTTTAAGTTCCTTGCTCAGAACATGAGAACAAATGAAAGCTGGTGGTTCCTTTTAACATAAGTCTTCAATATTCCCAGGTAAGAAGTTTTAGGTTGTCGTTATTATAGGAATTATAGGACTATTTCTCTCTATACCATTTGTATTTCATTAACCATTAACTATTGGATGTTCTTATAGGCAGTTTAGTATTGCCAGTGTAACAGTATAGCTTCCGTCCCTCTCCTCACCCCTACCTGGGCTCGAACCAGGAACACAACGACAACAGCCACCCTCGAAGCAGTGTTACCCATGCAGAGCAAGGGGAACAACCACTCCAAGTCTCAGAGCGAGTGACGTTTGAAACGCTATTAGCGCGCACCCCGCTAACTAGCTAGCCATTTCACATCAGTTACACCAGCCTAATCTCGGGAGTTGATAGGCTTGAAGTCATAAACAGCGCAATGCTTGACGCACAACGAACAGCTGCTGGCAAAACGCACGACAGACTGCTCTATCAAATCTTAGACTTAATTATAACATAACACACAGAAATACGAGCCTTAGGTCATCAATATGGTCGAATCCGGAAACTATCATCTCAAAGACAAGACCTTTATTCTTTAAGTGAAATACGGAACCGTTCCGTATTTTATCTAATGGTTGGCATCCATAAGTCTAAATATTCCTGTTACATTGCACAACCTTCAATGTTATGTCATAATTACGTAAAATTCTGGCAAATTAGGCGACCCAAAATGTTGCATATATACTGACTCTGCGTGCAATGAACGCAACAGAAGAGACACAATTTCACCTGGTTAATATTGCCTGCTAACCTGGATTTCTTTTAACTAAATATGCAGGTTTAAAAATATATACTTCTGTGTATTGATTTTAAGAAAGGCATTGATGTTTCTGGTTAGGTACACATTGGAGCAACGACAGTCCTTTTTCGCGAATACGCATCGATTATATGCAACGCAGGACACGCTAGATAATATCATCAACCATGTGTAGTTAACTAGTGATTATGATTGATTGTTTTTTATAAGATAAGTTTAATGCTAGCTAGCAACTTCCCTTGGCTTACTGCATTCACGTAACAGGCAGGCTCCTCGTGGAGTGCAATGTAATCAGGTGGTTAGAGCGTTGGACTAGTTAACTGTAAGGTTGCAAGATTGAATCCCCGAGCTGACAAGGTAAAAATCTGTCGTTCTGCCCCTGAACAAGGCAGTTAACCCACCGTTCCTAGGCATTCATTGAAAATAAGGATGTGTTCTTAACTGACTTGCCTAGTTAAATAAAGATTAAATAAAGGTATAAAAATAAACATGATAGTTTGTTGGTGATGTGGACACCAAGGAACTTGAAGCTCTCAACCTGCTACACTACAGCCCCGTCGATGAGAATGGGGGCATGTTCGGCCCTCCTTTTCCTGTAGTCCACAATCATCTCCTTTGTCTTGATCATGTTGAGGGAGAGGTTGTTGTCCTGGCAGCATAGGGCCAGGTCTCTAACCTCCTCCCTATAGGCTGTGTCATTGTTGTCGGTGATCAGGTCTACCACTGTTGTGTCATCGGCAAACTCAATGATGGTGTTGGAATCATACCTGGCCCTGCAGTCATGAGTGAACAGGGAGTACAGGAGGGGACTGAGCACGCACCCCTGAGAGGCACCTGTGTTGAGGATCAGCGTGGAGGATGTGTTGTTACCTACCCTTACCACCTGGGGGCAGCCCGTCAGGAAGTGCTGGATCCAGTTGCAGAGGGAAGTGTTTAGTCCCAGAGTCCTTAGCTTAGTGATGAGCTTTGAGGGCATTATGGTGTTGAACACTGAACTGTAGTCAATGAATAGCATTCTCACATAGGTGTTCCTTTTTTCCAGGTGGGAAAAGTTGTAGAGTGCAATAGAGATTGCATCATCTGTGGATCTGTTGGGGCAGTATGCAATTGGAGTGGGTCTAGAGTTTCTGGGATAATGGTGTTGATGTGAGCCATGATCAACCTTTCAAAGCACTTCAATAAGATTCAATCTTATTGACACTTTGCCTGTTTGATGGTTAGTCGGAGGGCATTGCAGGATTTCTTAAAAGCTTCTGGGTTAGAGTCCCGCTCCTTGAAAGCGGCAGCTCTA
This sequence comes from Oncorhynchus keta, assembly GCF_023373465.1. NCBI lineage: Eukaryota > Metazoa > Chordata > Actinopteri > Salmoniformes > Salmonidae > Oncorhynchus > Oncorhynchus keta. Next base: position 1,644,509 of record NC_068425.1, read on the forward strand.
ACCTTTAGCTCAGTGCGGATGTTGCCTGTAATCCATGGCTTCTGGTTGGTGTATGTACGTACAGTCACTGTGGGGACGACGTCATCAATACACTTATTGATGAAGCCAGTGACTGATGTGTACTCCTCAATGCCATCAGAAGAATCCTAGAACATGTTCCAGTCTGTGCTAGCAAAAGAGTCCTGTATTAGCATTTGCTTCATCTTACCACTTTTTTATTGATCAAGTCACTGGTGCTTCCTGTTTTAGTTTTTGCTTGTAAGCAGAAATCAGGAAGATAGAATTATGGTCAGATTTGCCAAATGGAGGGAGAGGGAGATCTTTGTATGCATCTCTGTGTGTGGAGTAATGGTGGTCTAGAGTTTTTTTTTCCCTCTGGTTGCACATTTAACAAGCTGGTTGAAATTCGGTCAAACAGATTTAAGTTTCTCTGTGTTAAAGTCCCCGGCCACTATGAGCGCCTCCTCTGGATGAGCGTCCTCCTGTTTGTTTATGGTCGTATACAGCTCATTGAGTGTGGTCTTAGTTCCTGCATTGGTTTGTGGTGGTAAATAGACAGCTACGAAGAATATAGATGAAAACTCTATTGGTAAATAGTGTGGTCTACAGCTTATCATGAGATACTCTAGCTCAGGCGAGAAAAACCTTGAGACTTCCTTAGATTTCTTGCAGCAGATGTTGTTTACAAATATACATAGACCTCCACCTCTTGTTTTACCAGGGGCGCCTGTTCTATCCTGCCGAAAAGTGTAAAAACCCGCCAGCTGTATGTTATTCATGTTGTTGTTCAGCCACAACTCGGTGAAACATAAGATATTACAGTTTTTAATGTCCAGTTGGTAGGATGTACGTGCTCGTAGTTCGTCTGTTTTATTATTCAAATTTTGTACATTGATGGTTAAGGCAGATTACCCACTCGCCGTCGGATCCTTACCTACGTCCCCAATATCTCTGTCTCTTTCTCCTGTGAATGACGGGGATGACGGCCTTGTCGGGTGTCTGGAGGAAATCCTTCTTTCAGTACGGGGTGAGTAATCGCTGTCCTTGTATTTAGAAGCTCTTTTCGGTCATAAGAGACGGTGGCAGAAACATTAAGTACAAAATAAGTTACAAATAACGCGAAAAAACACCAAGACAATTGGTTATGTGACAGTAAAACGGCAGCCATCTCCTCTGGCTCCATTATCACATGATGGATGATGGAGTTTGACAATATCTGCAGCTCCACAGTGACTTTCACCATTTTGGAATGTTAACAATTATTTTTCTACAGGATTGAGCACATTAAACGAACAACACACATCAACACAGGACAGTGGCCCCCAAGTGGTCAACAAAGGAATTCCACAATAGCCTTAAGGAACTCAAACCCAACTACAGGGGCCAGAACAGTAGGGTATTCACTTTTTAGATTTCAATAATAATGCACAAGGAGACACAAGTAAAGCCATTACAGTGCAATTCCGAGATCTGTGTACAGAAATGGGGATCAGGTTTCTTACCAAGCAGTATAAAATGTTCTATAAATGTTTAATGCAAGACATATAGACTATGATATGCTGTGGACAATGACAAATACACTGACCTAAATGTAAGAAAATAAATGGTCTAAATATGTGAAGACATCAAGAATGACAAAGATTCAATCATGTCTCAATATTCCTGCTTTCTAGCTTATGTAATAGCCTAACATTAAAGAATTGACAGGTCAATGACTTTATTACATTTAACCTAATTAATGTGGACCCAATGAACAATATTATGTGTTTAAATGCAGTCCTTAACACCCCCACCTTGACAGATGGTAACCAGTGCAGGGGCTATAATAATGTGGAGTGAATCTCATTAACGCAACTGTTTGGATCTGAATTAATCAGACATTCAGCCGTCATATTGTTTTAAAATAAACTTTGTCGAATGGTCAATTTTGTATTTATATTTTATGAATAAAAAAGGCACACATTCACACGTACTTGTGCTCACTTTCACACGTTTGTCACACTTTTAAGTAAAAGATTTATGAAATAAATAGAATTAAAACAGTTCACACTTCATTGGGTTATTTATGTATTTATCCCCCTCATGTACACACACACACACACACACACACACACACACACACACACACACGCACACACACACACACACACACTTTCTATCTCACATACAGACACACGCACACACACATGATCCAATTGCTAAAAGGCTGGATTTTTTTTCTAATCACCAATTGTAGAATTTCAATTACATTTGTCAACCAGCCACGCACTGAATTTAAGGCTACAAAATGATTAGGTAACATATTTATTAAACAACTTGTAAGTTTAGTTTAGTTTATTTTATTTTTACAGGGACAGTGCACATTAATCAATGTTTCAGTAAAAGTGCCGGTTTTAGCCAGCCGGCTAATTTTCAACCGCAGTCCCTAGGCAGGTTATTAAAAATAATTACAATATAGACAATAGCACCATAGACACAGCAACATAGCAACATAGGACAAGCAAGACATAGCATACAGACAGAGCAACATAGAACAAAAAGCAGCAAGACAAAATTCATAAAAGCAACAAAGTGTTTCCATACCTCACAAGCTACAGACAACATTGAAAGCGGCAACACACAGCTAGGGACCATGTTCACAAATCTGATTGACCTTTAGCCATGTCTTCAAGCATTTTGTGAAAGTGTGATATGTGGTGCAGTTATGTGTGTCTGATGGCAGTGTATTCCAGACATGGGAAGCTCTCACAGAGAATGCAGATTTACTAAAGGTGCTTTTCCTTAGGGGAACTATACAGTCACCTCTCATGACAGACCTTGTGGATCTGCTGCCATATGTCTGGGTTTTCTGTTTAACAAAAATATTGAGTGGGGGAGCCAGGCCATTAAGGATCTTGAATACAAGACATGCGTCGGTGTATTGCACAAGATTTTCCCAACTCAAGAGCTCATGTTTTCTAAGGATGTGACAATGATGATGGCTATTGGGCTTCCTATCAAGCACTTTGAGAGCCTGTTTGTAGACAGACTGAATAGGTTTTAATGTTGTACAGCAAGCTTGGGCCCAACTAGTCAAGCAGTATGTTAAGTGGGGAGTATCATAGATTTGAAGTACAGTTTTGCTACCTCTGTAGTCAAACAATTTCGTATAAATCGGAAATTAGCTAGATTGAATTTAGTTATTTGAATTACCTTTTTCACATGCTTTTTAAAAGAGAGGTTGGAATCAAGTATGATGCCAAGGTACTTAAAATCGGATACCACCTGGAGCTTCTCCCCTGACACATAGACATCTGGCTCAGTAGCATCTGTTGCCCTCTTTGTGAAGAACATGCAAACAGTTTTTTTCACATTGAGATGCAAACACGAGTCACTGAGCCACTTTGTAACCTGGACCATTACAGTAGTGAGTTCTTGTGCAGCTTGTTGTTTGCTCTTTGCATAAGGTTAGAGAACATAATTTTAAGATTGTGATGGTCAGAGACAGAAGAGCTTATAATCGCTGATGTGCATTTTTAGAGATTTATGTTTACCTAAACCTGTCGCTGCTTTTATACGGGCAACCCAATTCTGATATTCCACTAATTGTTATTTTATGGCAATAATTGGGCAAAAATATCAAATTGGGCTGCCTGTGTAAACGCTAGCCTCTTACGAACCATCTTGATCTCGCACACTTACACTAATAGTCTACACGGATACAGTCTTGCCTAGTCTATTCTACGTCCTTGATTTGACATGTTAAACTCTGTCACTCAAATAATGTTGTCTGATACCACTTTTGAACATGTGCTCATATATATGTGACAAAGTGAAAATGTAGTTTCCATCAACCTCACGTGCAATGTGGATATCAAAGAACGCAGCAGTTCGCGGGGAGAGTAGTGAGTGAAACCATTCACTTCAGGAAAAGGTGTGATATAAAGTTTCCTTTCATTATGTTTTGTTGAATTCATAAGAATATTTGCTGCCATTGTAGTAAGGTTGGCAATACGAGAGGTCTTTGGACTTACCATTTTTGTATTATTTTCTAGTCGGTTTTGAGTGCTTCTCCCCTATTTGGGAAGTTTGTCTGCCTGCTCCTCAGTCAGAGATATTCTGAGAGCAGGTTCAAGAGTCTCCTTCCTCTGTATATAAAAAAACAGTTTAAAACTGTATAACACAATAGTGTCTTTGGAAAACGGGTTCATATATCCTAAAGTCAATAGTGAATGTGATTATGTATATATTTATTTTGCAGTTACTGTATTTACACAGATGCACCTTGTACTGGGGACAAAAGGCAACTAAAATGTGCTGTTTCGTCGCAACAATGCCACAGATGTCTCAAGTTGAGGGAGCGTGCAATTGGCATGCTGACTGCAGGAATGTCTACCAGATCTGTTGCCAGAGAATTTAATGTTAATTTCTCTACCATAAGCCACCTCCATCGTTTTAGGGCATTTGGCAGTACGTCTGACCGGCAGCTCAACCGCAGATCACGTGTATGGCATTGTGTAAAATCAATTAAATTGTTACATGTTGCGTTTTATATTTTTGTTTAGTATATAAGCATATCATTATAATTATATCATTATACAATCCATGGTATCAGGCAACATTGGGTCTAGGCTTCAGGTATTATGGGAATAGCTATTCAGGGTTGTCGCTGTTTTATTTAAATCTAGTTCGCTCACCCGCTCTGAGCAAACCTTTCACTATGGCTGGCAGTGGCTAACTGGAACATTAGTCTTGCATATCCATTACATATCCATTTGGCTAGTCTGACAAGCCAACGTACTTCAAAATTGTCAGTCACGGGTCAATAATGTACAGATATTAGAAGTGTGTCAAACACATTTAATGACAAACCATGTAACTATTTAGGTAAACATATGAATTACCTGTTGCCCAAAGTTCAGCGCAGGTGTTAGCAACTGGTTTGCCATGTTCAGAACAAGTGGCCACAGTGAGAAAGATTTGCAGTGGTGACATCAGACCATCCGGTTAAGTAGCCAAAATAATATATTAAAGTTCATTGATTGGGTTAAGGTGAACCATCCCTCAAACTAGTGGACCAATGGAGACTCATTGTCTACACCACCCTCTAAATACCACCCTTCACAAAAAAAGCCAAAACTTAATCAAACTGGCAGTGAAAGCAAAGAGAGCCAAGATGTGAGTAGCATAACCAAAAGGTAGAAAATGCAGGCAAGAGCGTAGGCAAAATGGATTCAATAGGATTGTTTGTTGGGAAAGATGAACTGAAAACCTTTAAATAATTTCTGTTTTGCTCTCACTTTAAAATAGTGTTTGCAAGTTTTGGGGTTTTGCTTTTGATGTTAAATACATTTTGCTTTCAATTTAGTTTTTGATTAACACATTTCACTCTTCCTTGAAAATACGTTTACATTAGCAACTTTTATCGTGTTTACAATTTATTTTTGTCGAAATGCAATACATATGGCGTGAAATTTGCCCCATAAAGTATGATTTAGTTTCTCCCAGTCACTGGCCCACACTCCAGTACAGTAGGTGGCAGCAATGCACCATAATGTCGGATGCCAACCGAAGATAAACCAGGTAGTTTAGATTACTGAAAAGGATGACCGACTAAATGTTCAATATTTAAAATTAAAAAAAACTTTATTTCAGAAGAATCAGAACAATTCCATTCAGGGGGTTCCCCCATCTTGCTTTACAGAATAAAAATGAGCAATATTGGCCAACTCGTAGACATGCACTTTGCAACACATTTCCTTACCCCCCCAATTTTAACTTTGTTCAATAACCAGGTTTCCATCCAACCTTTTTATGCAAGCAAAGTACGGCGGATAAAAAGTAATGACAGGCCTGACGGAAACAAATGTCAACTAGACAAGGTGGAATGTGTTGGTAAAATTAATTATGTCAGTGGAATTTATGCGCAAATATTGATACAATTAACCATCATATCGACGTAAACTTGGGAGTCACGCGTTGACATGTGGTCCTCCCACTACGACTAGTCGGGAAAGCGTGCGGTTCATTAAACTACAGATTAAATCAATTAATATAACTCGCAGGGTGTTGAACGTGCACGGTAATTAGCTTGATGTTACTTTCCAATAAATATCCAGGGTCTTATTCTGGTGACATGATAGTCAATGCTTGGCTACCGTTTGAAAAATACTCACTCTTTTGTCCACATCGCATGTAGGCCACGTGTGCTCTAGCCAACTTCGTGCTGTTGGTTAGAGGACATACGCCAATAACAAAGCTACATAACACATTTTGTGGAGTTAAATGCGATAAGGAAAAGCTAGTTCAATGGGTTTCGATACATCGGAATTTAACCGCAAAATGCATTTTTATGTTCACGAGATCACGCACAGCCTTTGATTTGCAACAAGTCAATTGGATGGAAACATCTTTGGTGGGAAAATGCATATAATGCCTTATGCACATAAGAATATTTGCATGAAAATCTGTCGCCAATTGGATGGAAACCTAGCTATTGGTGTACATTTTCTTGAGAATAGATAGACATATGGGTCCAGACAGTTGAGTAAGATGTTCTCAGGGTTGTACTTTGAAGTGAAAAAGGAACATATGAAGGCTCAAATATATATATTTTTTATTTTCTCATCTGCTTTTGTGGGATCATGGATTGATACAAATCACTTGGGAGGGAGGGGGGTGTTACAAAACCTAAACAACTTAACAACCCCCCAAAAAACAACCCAGGTTGAATTAACACCAATAGATATTTATGAAAAAGACATATTTGAACATTAACTATGCAATCTCTGCCTCACTCGTAAAGGGATTGTAATCAGACAAGTACTTGACAGAGCAGAATGTCAGATTAAAGTTCCGGTTGGGGGAAGAACGTGAATGTCAAGGGACAGTTCAGTTTGGAACCGAGGGACGGGTTTGAAATAATTATTTTGTGGTGTGGACCTTTTGTTGGGGTTCAAATACAGAATAAACAAAACCCTACTTAACCCATAAAGACAGTTTGTTATACCTACACTGCTCCGTTGTGGCTTCTAACAGGGCAGCAGCTCATTACAGTATCATTCACACAAACAGGGAAGGGGGTATGTGGGTTTGATGTGTATATATAAAATTAAAAAAACAGGAACTTAAAAATGGCAACGCCCCGCTTAGTACTCGTCTGCCTGGGTCTCCACCTTGTAGCCGTTCTCATTGGAAACGTAGCCCTCCCCCGACTGCACAGACTCCTGGTCCATCGTCAACCCATCCTGGCTGTTCTCCTCTGGCTGGGGCGGTGCTTCCCCCGCCTCCCCGTTACCCACGTCGTCCTGCTCGGCCGAGGGGGGCAGGAGAGAGCCATGCCGGTCCTCCCTGCGCTCCCCGCCACCCCGCTCCCTGTCTCTCTTATGCTCCCTGTCCTTCTCCCTGTCCCCCCTGCTGTGCCTCTCCCGGTCCTTGTCCCTGTGGCTGCGCCTCCGGTCACGGTCCCGCTCCCTGTCTCTGTCCCGCTCCCTCCCGCCTCGCTCCTCTCCCACCTCTCCCCCTTCCTCACCCACACTAGGCTCTTCAGGCATCTTCTCTGCTCCCTCCCCCATCATACCGTCTCCAAGCCCCATGCCCTCATCCCCCTCGCCACCCTTGCCCCTCTCCCGGTCTCGCTTGCGCTCTCTGCTGCGGCTCCTCCTCTTCCTTTCACCCTTGTCTCTGCTCCTCTCCCTGCTATGACTGTCTCCCCCTGGTCCTCCCCCCCTCTCCCTCTCCCGATCTCTCCTCCTTCCACCCCCTACGCTCTCCTCTGCGGGCCCTGCCAGGCCCAGACCCCTGTCGCCCCTCTCCCTCGAGCGGGTGCTGCGCCTGCGTCTTTCCCGGGACCGGGACCGCCGTCTTTCGCCACCACGCTCTTTCTCCCCCCCACGTTCACGCTCACGGCTGCGCTCTCTGCGCTCCCCTCTGGGCTCAGGTCCACGTTCGCGCTCTCGTTCCCTGAGGTGACGGGAAGGGCAAAAATAACAGTCAACTTGACAAACCGCTACAGAAAACTTCAAGTCAGCCACACCAAAATGTCCAATCCCAAGTCTACCGCTAGCCCAATTTTTCTATATTGCTACATCTATCCATTTCTTTCAGGTCTAATGGATAGGGCCTATTTAGAATAGGGTAACATAACCCTCTCTTAGTGGACCACCCCAAGGGCCCAGTGTAGTTACTCACCCTCCAATTGGGGGGTGGTCATCGTAACGTGAGGTGTCGTCTCTTCCAGAGTGCTTGATGTTGACGTCAGCCCCGCCTCTCCTTGTCCCACCAAGACCACCGCCTGGTTGAGGATACATTAAATTTGTCTATGATTTGTATTTAAAAAAACTGACTAACATTAAAGGGATTCATAAAATGGCCAGTGCAAAGAGAATCTGTTAATTATAGTCACAGAAATCATGTGCAGTTCCTCACCTAGCCTGCGGGGATGCCATCCCTTCACAGTGCGGCCTCTCTCAACATCCACCAGCACTCTCCTTCCATCGATCTTCTTGCCGTCTGCATGCTTGTAGGCAGCTGGAGGAAAGGGAGGGGAATGAGAGAAAGGTAGAGAGGGGTAAGATGGAGCTCTGCGGTTTCAATGGTAAGGTTAACAAAGAGTGCATGAATATACTGACCAGGAGCAGGTGAGGTAGTGTGGAGCTGCTCTCTGGGCAGACAGACCATGTAGTAGTAGACCTTTTTCCACCACTAAATGCTGCATTTACCTGCACATCGATCTTTTTTTGAAGATGTACCACAGTAAGTATTTTGTTGTGCAAGCACTTTACTTCAGTAAATCTTTATTTTGAAAACGTTAAAGAGGGATAAAGAAAAGCATTCTAGGCGCAAATTACAAGTGAGCCGGTATAGCAGATAAATGTTTTTTTTTGTGAACTACGCATTAAATCATTAAAATCGCAAAACATTCCATTTTATTATATAATACATTTGAGAAAACATTGAAGTTTGGCCTATAATGATTGCTGTTTCACGGAGCACCAGAGACCGAAAAGTGAAACGCCGCTTAAAATAATTTAAATCTTACTTAGGTCAAGTGACCACACTGTCAGAGGGTCAACCTCTTACTGTTGCATGGCTCCTTTTACCTTGAAGCTAAAAGGTCATAGTTTAGACCAGGGGTACTCAACCTACGTGGCCCAGAGCCTGCTGCTTTTCTATTCTGCCTCAATTGCCAACCTGGTTTCCCAGGTCTAAATCAGTCCCTAATTAGAGGGGAACAATTGGGGGATGGGGGGGAGACTGGCTTCGAGGTCCAGAGTTGAGTTTGAGGAGATTAGACCAATCAACAGTCTTGACATTGCCCACAACTATAAGCTAAGGAAGCAAGCAAAAATGCTCAATATCAATTATATGCATACCCTTAAAATTATAGTGACGCATGAAAGGCTCAGGTAGCTTTGGCTAAGATTTACCTACAACTATGCATTTAAATTGCTCCATAGTGATATGAAAGGCTGTGTATTTTCAATAACTGTAACTTCCATCTCATGGGATTCTGTGTAAAAATGCATTAAAGCTACCAGTGTCAGCTAGAGACCATTACCAATAATGCATTATTACTGAATATTGCATGTCCCTAGTGGTTAGCCTAGAGTTTAAGAGTGGTGGGGCAGTAACCAAATGTTTGCTGGTTCAAATCCGAGCGGACTAGGTGAAAAATCTGTCAATGTGCCCTTGAGCAAAGCACTTATCCAGAGTGACTTACAGGAGCAATTAGGGTTAAGAGCAATTAGTGGTCCAAGCAGTTGACAGTACTTTGATGTGGAGTGCATTTGAGAGCATGTTGTGAAAAATGCTTGTGCACTTGAAGACAGTAATTCATATAGCAACATACTATTTATTATATTACCCAACCTGACAAATTGATGAGAAATGCATTTGTGCATGTTCACCTAATTGTCACATCTACAACCTCTTACCCAGAAGGAACATCGAATAGGAGTCACCCCCATGGATCAAACAGCCACCCACTTCGTCTAGCCTCTTATAGGTGGAATTGGGGATTTTATACTAGTAGCCAGGTTTCCACCCCATTGGCGACAGATTTTAATGCAAATATTCTTAAATCCGCATTAAAGAAAACGTGAATTTTCCCACCAAACCGAATTGTTGCAGATAAAAATCAGTGCTTGATGACGAAGTTCATATATATTTATTTTATATACAAACATTTAACAACCAATTGTCACAAACTGTTGCGTTTAATAGTAAATGTGCCTACGCTGGTCTTGGCGTGTGCTCTAGCCAACAGCTCGCATATACAGTAAGGGTAGGCTAGTCTACACAAGATAATGGATGAGAGAATATTTTGTCAAACAGCAGTCAAGCATCATGTCACCAGCATAAGAACAAACATTTATTGGAAAGGAGAATCAAGCTCATTGCCATGCACTTTCATCACCATGTGAAGTTCAAAATTCATATATTTTATCTGTAGCCTATTAAACTGCATGGTTGCCAGAGTTGTAGAATTGGAGTTGCTTGACTCCAAGTTTTTACTTCGATAAGACAGTAATTACTATCAATATTTGACCGTAAAAGCACTAACACCGCCATTTCACACAATTCATTTTACAGAAAGATCCCACCATGTCAAACTCTGCATTAATAAAATTGTACCGAAACTTCATGTTTCCATCACAGCTGTCGTGATTTGCTTTAATACGGTATGACTCTTCAAAAACTGGATGGAAACGTAGTTAGTGACAAACCAGGTGGATCCTGCCCTGCAAATGTTGACACCTTAGGCACGTCCTGCAATAGCCATCACCACTGACACGACCACTTCTGGTGTTCTTAGCCCCCAGTTCAGTGAGACATAAAATACCAGTGACATTGGTTTGAATATTTACTCCAATTGCCAGAATACACAACCTTGTATGACAATGCTGCTTATTACACAAACATATCTTCTTACCATATACATGTTGTGCTTCAGACTATAGTGAGGCTAATGTAAATTAGGTTGCCTTACATACAACCTCTGACCTTGTAATTACTTGTCTGGAGGGGGAGATATAGTGGAGGGAATCATCGCGATATGAGAAAATGTGTCAAGTTATATACACATACCTTAGTGGAGGCTTTATGGGCTGCTGTGTTTGTTTTGACCAACTATCTTACCACCACCTGGACAAGAGCGCAGTGTCGGACTCAGAACCGCCGGGAGCATAGGGCTTCCAGTTGCAAGCCAAATTGGCAGGCTCCAGCCACTGCCAGATTTAACACCACAGTCTGCAGCTTCCGAGTCAAACTCAGAACACACACACACAAATATATACTCCCTTGGGCCAGACAGTCTTGGGATCAGTCTCTTATGACCGAAGAATTCGGCAGGATCCATGATGACCCATCCTGGCCTCTACACTGGTCTGCTCTGCTGTGGTAGACGATCCAATGGGAAACGGCAGAGGACTCTTTCCTCTTTATATCCAATTAGAGGGCCTTACCAGAACCACTCGCTTTTATAGCCAGAGGGCCTTACCAGAACCCCCTCTAGATCATAGCAAATCATCACTGTACTTTCATGACACCTCACAGGTTTATATTACCAGGGGGCCTTACCACAACCCCTCACTAATCAAGCCGGGTTTGTCTTACCACAAACCATAACCTTCTCAACCAATCAGAGAGGACTTCACTCAAAGTGGGGTGGGGTTGCCTTAACTCAACCACAAAAAGAAGGCCTAATACATTCTTACTATACACGCACATATATGGTGCATATGAAAAAAATAAGAATTAAGAAACAAAAGGTATGCACCTAGAGAAAATTAGATAAGTGTTTGGTGTAGGCTAGAATAAATGTAGGCAAGTTCAAGTGGTGACATGTTTCCTCACTTGACTGGCTCTATTAGCTATATACACCGGATCCTTACAATCAGCTGTGGTAAAGAGATCTGGGGGTGAGATGACTGCCATGTCTGAATGAGCTATCGCTATGCTCGTCGACATCTGCTCTTGCCTAGTTATATAGTAGGGACAAAGCTACATATGTGCATAAGTATGTGCCTTCCTGTAAAAGTGTTGAGTCCCCTCGTAAGCCAATTCCATTAAAGCCAGCTCGACGCACACAAGACCTTAACTTACAATGCTAGGGGATTTCGTTTTGGGCGTGTGGTCTTTTTGATGCAATGTTATGCAAAAAAAAAAATTTTTTGTAAATGATTATGCAAGAGAACCTGATTTCAGACAACAAATACTAAAATAGTAAAAGCACCTAGGCCTATATGGAAAAGTATTAAAAAGGGATACATCTGAGGTGGCTTTAACACAAAAGGAAAACTCAAAAGGCACCCATTAACTGACTACTGGCCTGGGGGTGCGTTCAATGGTCAAAGCACCAGATCAGTCTTATCAATGTCAGTATTGTTCAAGCAACATTTATGCAGCTTCAAAAAAAATGTGCTTTGCCCATTGAACGTAGCTCCTCTTCCCTAAATAGGAGGATGGAGGGTGGAAAGAAAGCTTACCCATCATACAAACCCATCATACCAACCATATACTGAGCTGTGGTAGTAGGGTGTAGATGTATCATAACCATCATCATCTGCAAGCCAGCTCTGGCCAATAGCCATCACAGATAGGCGGCTGCAGTGGCAATGAGAACAACAAACAGTTAATACACTGCAGAGCCAGCATTGACATCCCCTCACAAGTCAACCCTCACCTGAGTCGCATCATACCAAGGGTGGGCGACCTTGGTCCTGGGGAACACTATTCCCTGCCTGTTCATTGCACCCTGGGTGCATGACCCTAAGTGTTCCAGCAATGAATCAGCGGCCACATTCCAGGCCAGCTCCACTGCAGTCGCGCTGTGCGGACTTGCCTCATCACCAACTAGCAGTCAGGCGTCAGATTCTTATTTTATATGATTTTTAGCTGACATGTAAAACACCTACCCAGGTGTTGTGAGATCTGGCAGTCGGCCTGGAAGGTGGCCAGTAAATAGCAATCTTAGAGAGCAACTGATTTACACCTGGAACACCCTTCTGCCTGATAATTTGTTTAAATTCGATCAATGAGAATAATACCAGCTGGCATGGTAGCTCGCCAGGACCAGGGTGGAGGACCACTGATATGAGCTGATAGAAATGGCCTAGTGTCACAAAAGCACAGAGATGAGGGTACCCAAGTTAACCAGACAAGTTAGGAGGAAGAACTACCCTGTTGGTGACCTGTAGCTTACCGTTGGTTGTCCAACCAGGAAACCTACCTGTTCCACTGATGACTTAACACTCCTAACTATTACAGGCCTAACCTACAGCAAGCAAAGACATTCAAGGTGACCAGAAGAACAGGGCTTAGAAGTTGTTTATACATACAAAAACATAGGCCAAACCTTCCCACCAAATGGCACCGCCACATACAAGTGTCATGGCTGGACTAACTGCACTCACTCAAACAAGTGCAGTACAGAAACCCTTTCGTAGCCTTACTTGAGTCAGTCAAGGTCATCATGCGCCACACAAGACAGACATCACACAAAATTCACTCAGCACCTTGTTTCCCCTAATTAATAACATATCGCCATTCCAAACTCAGTTGTAAAAATATAAAGGATGGATGGATTTTGGGGACCCTTGTGTTCAGAGTTTTAATCTTTAACTCGTATGGACTGTGGGTCCATATTTTTAACCACCTACCCAATAGGCTTGGGCAGTATATCGTATACCGGGGTATTTGGAAAAAGACACGGGATGGTTTTTCCATACCGTCAACACCGTTTAAACTATTTGAGGTTCATTAATACATTTTATTTGTAGCTACTTAAGTAAACACCCATAATCAACTTGTGCAATACGTTAGGAGACAAAGAACAGAGTTCTTCATTTCACCTGTCACATTATTATGAAGCTTACAGTAGTCCCCAGTCATGTGGTGCTTGTTCACAGGCACACAACTACGAGAGAGACCGGAGCCATGGGAGTGACTCACTGTTGTGCAGCATGCGCCAGGTGATTTAATTACACTATGGGAAGTCGAAAAGTTAACTGCCTAAAATGTGCCAACTTCTGCATTTGGTTTGCTAATTTAGTAGCTAGTTAGCCAACTAGCTAAGTGGTTAGCTTCTTCTAAATCAAGCATTCACTTGGTAAAAGCAGAGAATAACCTCCTGGATCAAGAGCCTCGCTGGCAAATATTGGTTTTGTGCTTGCAGCAAACTATCATTTGAGTTACAAAATGTTAGCAATGCGGTCGTTAGCATTCTAACCCGGCAATACCAAATATCCCAGTATGACAAGGTCGGTATGAGGGTATGACAATCTGGATACCGCCCAAGCCTACTTTCCAGCTAGTTCTCCGTCTCTGACCCTTTTCATACCATTGTGCCAATCCAAACCATACTCTGCTGGCTTGGATACTTTCCATTCATGTCCTCGCAGCATAATCAGGCCAGCGCAGTACAGCTCGGTGTGGCTCAGCAGTGTGAACACTTTTTAATTTTTTTTTTTTTTTTTTAAATTTGCCAGATATTAAGAGTGGCCCTAGGACTATCGATAAATGTGAAACCATCGCTGATCCTGGCCCTTCAAAGGGAAATCACACCAAGGACAGCATAAGCTGCTTGTGCAGTACAGAAAATAGATACATTTTAAAAACAGAGCCTAGCCAGTTTACTCCATAAAAGGTGCTATTCAGTCAAGAGGGTTCCTCCTGCACTGGGCAAGAGTACAAGATGCCGATGTTAACTAAAATTCAGTAACCCCAACTGGTACAACTTGTAAAGCTATGGTGAAATTCTAACCATTTGTATGGTCGTAAAATTGATCTCGTGAAATTGTTTCGGTACCTTTCTTTTCAGTCCTTCAAATAAAATACTATCCCACCCATGTACCCTCCCAGCATTCAAACTCATTTGAGATGAGGTGGGTTATGGGGGGGTTGGTCTCTAGTGGTACTCACAGTGCATGTCTCTCTCGTGCTCGTACTCTATGAAGGCGTAGCCTCTGGGCTTCCCTGACCTCTTGTTGTAGACGATGTAGATCTGGAAGAGAGCGACTATAATAATGCTAGCTGAACAAGCTGTGTGTGGGGGGGGGCACACAGAGGACCAATTGCCACTAACAAATGTCTCATAAGTTGTATTATAAAACCAAAGGGTGGTTTAGGAGACAAAGAGTAAACTTACCCGTTTGATGGGTCCGTAGACCTCAAACTCACGGCGAAGCTTGGATTCCGTGGTGTCATAATTCTGCAGCAATGATAACACAGTTAACATCGATCCCATCAGAACTTAGCGGAAAACCCCTTTTCAAATCAAATTTTACTTGTCACATGCTCCAAATACAACAGTGTAGAGTTTACTGACAGCCTGGTCTTAAGAGTTGTCTTCAGAACACACTTCTGGGCTTCATACCATTCAATAAAAAAATGTAAGTTATGCTTCAAGAAGTGGCTGCCTGGTTTTCATTTTATTGCAGAGAATGTATGCTTAATTTGTTATTAATCACTACCTGGCTTTAGTATCAGTGGCCAAGACAGGATGGAAGAGAAGGTAAAGATGCCATGGAACATGGAAGGTAGCCTGTATAATGCACACTTACCACACGAGCCACAAACAGGGTCTTGAAGGCATCCCCCTGAGCATTGGGGTCATTGTGTGGATCCCCTAGAAGGTAGAAGAAAATATTACAACCCGACTTCCATCAATATTCAGTAAATCGTATGAAGGTCACAAAAGCTCATCCATGTCAACTTACAGAGCTTCAGTTCTGTCTCCACAACCGTCTGCCTCCTCTCGATCTTCTCCCTCCTCTGTAAAAACAGACAGGTTAGATAGGCCCCTCAGACTCAAACCCCAAATTGTTACTTTATATCTACATTAGAGCCATGCACTAGTACACCCCATGGAAGATTTCCAGTCTTATTCAGATACGCATTGAAGTTTGATTTAAAAAGTCAACAGAAATGGCCACAAAGGGAAGCGACCCCTCTACCAATTCTCACCTTCCTCTCCAACCTCTCATCGCGAGTTTCTGCCCTAGTGGGGGGAGGGGCATCTCTGGGGTCCTATCAAAACAGTCCAAAAGTTAGAGGGCCAAAGGCATTCAATCAAATAATATACAAAACAGCAAACTATCCATCTCATACACGAAGAGTTTAATTGCACAAGAGCTAGGTAGGTTTGCCTTACCTCAAAGTGCCTGATGAAGGGAGCGATGCCACAGTATGGCTGGTTGTGGTGTTTTTCATGGGGAAGCTTCTCCAACTGGGTCAGAAATGGTATGGGGTCCCGGGGCGCAAATAGGGCCAGCAGATTAGGGGGTAAAAACTGGGTCATCTTTCACCTGCAGCGAGAAAAATTGATGTTTAGTTCATAAACTACGTAGTTACTAATAATATGCAGATGGAGTTGCATCAGTGTTGCCATTAAACCGTGTGGACAAAGCCACAAAGGCTTGGAGGACCATTGTGACAACCATGTGCAGCTCAATTTCTTCTGCAAAGGTAAGGCGACATCTTACTTTCATTTGTGGAACTAGCTTCGAAGCTAGTGTCTAGGAGAACTGATCAATGTTACCAAACAAAGCTCAATCTTCCCTTACCTGGAAGCTTCAAGGAAAATAACATTTACAAGGATATCTAGCTACAATAGTGAATGGTTTAGGCTGACTGCTGGTTATTCATATACACATAAATATAAAAAGCAAACACGTCAGATTTTAGAGTTTGTTCATAAGGAAAATCAAACAATTGGAACAGGGAACACAGATGTAGCTGTTAGTCAGAGATACTTTCTTGGGGGGTAAGGGCGTGGATCAGAAAACCAGCCAGTATCTGGTGTTACCACAATTTGCCTCATGCAGCGTGACATTTGCATTGAGTTGATCAGGCCTGTGGAATGTTGTCCCACTCTTCAATGGCTGTGCGAAGTGGCTGGATATTGGGCGGGAAATGAAATACCTTCTGGTACACCTCGATCCAGAGCATCCCACACGCGCTCAATGGATGACATGTCAGGTGAGATTGCAGGCCATGGAAGAACTGGGACATTGTCAGCTTCTAGGAATTGTGTACAGATCCTTGTGACATGGGGCCGTGCATTATCATGCCAAAACATGAGGTGATGGATGAATGGCACGACAATGGGCCTCAAGATCTTCACGGTATTTGTGCATGAAAATTGTCATCGATAAAATGCATTCCTGACAGACAAATGTTAGTTGTCTGTAGCGAATGCCTGCCCGTAAGGTAAACACCCCCCCTGCAGGCAATGGTATAAATAGTGCACACAGCCATGCATGCAATCTCTATAGACGTAGATTGGCCTCACTGAAGAATTCAGTGACTTAACGTGGCACCATCACAGGATGCCCACCTTTCCAACAAGTCAGTGTGGCAAATTCCTGCCCTGCTAGAGCTGTCCCGGTCAACTGTAAGTGCTGTTAATGTGAAGTGGATAGGGGTTCTTGCAGTTGCAGGAATGCCCATATGCAGGAACGCCCCGAATTTCGGGAAGCAATTGCACCCTTCTCTAGACTAAAACGAACAACGTCACAAAATGTAATCATAATATGCGCACGAAATGTTCCAAACAGTTTCCGGTGAGGACGCCTTTAGAGCTAGTTGTCTGGCTTCCGACTAGACACCTGTGTTGGGCTAACGTTAGCTAACAACGCAGTCAAACAATGGACCACCCTGGATAACGTTAGCTAGCCAATCCACCAAAGCATTTAAGTTAATTCAATGCAGGAAGACCAGACACCTAAAACTAAATATGGTACATTGTAACATGCCTATTTGAGTTAACGTTACATAATCCAGTTTAGTTAACGTTACATATTCCAGTCTACCGAACGACTGTCCACCATAGCATAGGCCTCGTGCCGCCACTCAGGGGTACTATACATTTATACCCTACTCACCTCAGCTCTTCATTCAATCCCTTTAAAACTCCGAGAGCCCAAATCAGGCAACGTGGAATAAGAGCGTGCGCTCTATTTGTTCAAAGCAAGATGATTTCCCACAGATGAATATACTTCAGCAACCGCGAGATACAGAGGATTCAGCTTGGTTAGCTTCTTGCCAGGGGGAGGGAAACGATCTGTCCTCAACTTAAAATGGCGGTACGCCGTAAAGGGACGACAATATCGCAACAGTTCCTCTAATGTTTCACGACACTTCGGGCTAACTTACGTGATTACCTGGTTTCTCAGAGAGGAAGGGGAAGAATCTCAGGTTTGGCACGAAATCTTTCCAAATGTGAGATGTTTGTTTTGAACGGAGCTGTCAATCCAGCAGATTGTAACATCTCTGAAAAAAATACTGTAACCTACCTCGGTGTAAAGATCCCCAAAAATCTTAAGGCTGTGAATTATCTTAAGTTGAACCCTGTAACTGAATCTGTCTACAAAAAATTATCCTCATGGTTAGGGAGGGATTTAAACCTTCAAGGAAGAGTGGTTTTATCCAAAGCTGAGGGGCTATCTCAAGCATCCTATCTTTTTTAATCTATTGACATTCCCAAATTTACTTGCTGTACCTTAGATAGGCTTTTGTACAACTTCATATGGAAAAACAAGCCACATAAGATAAAAAATAGATGTTATCACCAACAGGGTTTGTGATGGTGGTCTAAATGTCTTCGACTTCACTCTCTTCAATCAGATATCAAAGGTCAACTGGATTAAAAGGTACATAAAAATCCTCATAGTTTCTGGAATATTATACCTCATTTTGTCTTTCAGAAGTTCAGAGGGCTTAATTTTTTACTTCAATGTCCATATATTGTGGGTAAACTTCCTGTGAAACTGGCGGCTTTTCACAAGCAGGCTTTAATGTGCTGGGCTTTGTTGTATAAACACAACTTTTCACCTCATAAATGTTTTATATGGAACAATGGGTCGATATTACATAGAAACAAGATGTTAGTTAACCATAAATGGTTCTCGAAAAACATTGTCCTTGTCAGCCAATTAGTTAATATTAGTGGGGATCTATTTACACGGAGAGAATTTATGGAAAGATACAACTTTGAGGTTTCATGCAAGGAATATGACACTGTTATTAAAGCTATACCTAGTGAGATAAAAACTTTACTTCAGAATAATGCATATTTTGGAATATCTCTGATTGTAAGCGATATCCAGGTGAATAGCATTGGTCTACTAGATACGAAATTCAACAATCGTTTATTAAGGGATACTTTCTACAGGAAGTCTATTCCCTCTGCAATATTTTGTTGGGCTTCATCGTTTGATGTAAACTGGCGCCGTGCTTATGTAACAGATGTGAAATAGCTAGCTAGTTAGCGTTGGTGCGCGCTAAATAGCATTTCAATCGGTGAAGTAGTGGTTCCCCTTGCTCTGCAAGGGCCGTGGCTTTTGTGGAGCGTTGGGTAACGATGCTTCGTGGGTGACTGTTGTTGATGTGTGCAGAGGGTCCCCGGTTCGTGCCCGGGTATGGGCGAGGGGACGGTCTAAAGTTATACTGTTACATTGGTGCCGTGACCCGGATCGCTGGTTGTTGCGGAAAAGGAGGAGGTCAAAAGGGGGGTGAGTGTAACGGATGTGAAATAGCTAGCTAGTTAGCGGTGGTGCACGCTAAATAGCGTTTCAATTGGTGACGTAATTTGCTCTGAGACCTTGAAGTAGTGGTTCCCCTTGCTCTGCAAGGGCCGCGGCTTTTGTGGAGTGATGGGTAATGATGCTTTGTGGGTGACTGTTGTTGATGTGTGCAGAGGGTCCCTGGTTCGCGCCCGGGTATGGGCGAGGGGACGGTCTAAAGTTATACTGTTACACTTAGCTCACTCCACACAAATTTATGGTGACCAATAAAGTAAAGGAGATCTAGCTTGATTTCTAAATATATACCAGATGTTACCAGTGAATGCAGTTTTTGTGAACTAGAAACTGAATCTAATGAACACTTATTATGTCATTGTTTTTGGAGTGAAGTGTTCTGGACTGATGTAAAACTATATCTTGGCTTCAAATTGCATACAACCATTGAAATTTCTAAGTTTGACATATTATTTTACTACACTGATTAAATCTCTTTATTTTATTTGGAAAAAGGTTCATACACAAATCAAAATTTATGAAGAAAAATACTCTTTTCTTATTTTTTTAATCTGATTTGGAAAACTATTTAGAGTCTTTAAAACGTATACAAAACAAAATGTTTAAAAAATGTATTCGCTTTTGTCTGTATTTGAAATGATATAATGTGGATTCTTTTTTTTCTAATTTCTTTGTGGAATCCCTCTGGCTGTTATGTTTTTGTTTTGCATGTTACTGTTAATAAATAAATACATTAATTAATTAATCTGCTGACATTTAAAAAATAAAACATTTAAAAAAAGGGAAGAGAGAGGCCCAACTCAGGGGAAAATATGTCTCCCTCCAACAGGTGGCGTTTTTCGTTGTTTCACCCATCAAGCAAGGAGTTTTTGTACGGAGGTCAATGAAAGAGTGTCGAATTTGGTCAACAATAAAAAATAATGGCTTATTTTCAACCTGAGGTTTATTTGATCTAATAGATGTTTCATAATGCTTAAGTTGTTACGAGTGTACTGATATAAGTAGGACACGTAACATCCTGACAACTTTGAGAAAAAACACTTTATATCGGGGTTGTCTCGAGATGGATATGCATATTCATGGTATAAGGCTAGTAGCATAGCATATCTCTCCATTAAATACAGGCGGCTGATGTCAACAACCCTCATCGAATTAAAAATTGTCAAAGACTAGCTCCAGCCTACCTTTTTTTACGGTCGGATGCCAAGCAGTTGTCATACCAGGTGGTGATGCAACCGGTAAGGATGCTCTCAGTGGTGCAGCTGTATAACTTTTTTTAGATCTGGGGACCCATGCCAAATCTTTTCAGTCTCCTGAGGGGCAATAGGCATTGTTGTGCCCTCTTCACGACTGTCTTGATGTGTTTGGACCATGATAGTTTGTTGGTGATGTGGACACCAAGGAACTTGAAGCTCTCAACCCGCTCCACACCAGCCGCGTCGATGTGAATGGGGGTGTGTCCAGACCTCCTTTTCCTGTTGTCCATGATCAGCTCCTTTGTCTTGATCACGTTGAGAGAGAGGTTGTTATCTTGGCACCACAATGCCAGGTCTCTGACCTCTTCCCTATAGGGTGTCTCATTGTTGTCGGTGATCAGGCCAACCACTGTCATGTCGTCAACAAACTAAATGATGGTCTTGGAGTAGTGCTTGGCCACACAGTCGTGGGTGAACAGGGATTACAGGAGGGGACTAAGCACACACCCCTGAGGGGTCCCGTGTTGAGGATCAGCATGGCAGATCACGGTTAAGGTTACGGTTTACACTTGTTGTATTCGGCGCATGTGACGAATAAAGTTGGATTTGATTTGTTGCAACTTGCAAAGTAGATTTCAATAAATAGCCTACATTGCTAAACTTTAGGAACCCATAGCCATTTAATTTTGGAGGATGTCAGCCTTTTGAACTGTGACCCCAGATAGTGGAGTGTAAACTTCAACCACACCTTTTTTCCCCTCCTTTACGAAGTAATGTTATTTGCATTAGATATACATAGGTTGCTACAGTCTATGATGTATACTCTCCTACAACTTTGCCAAAAGAGAAATGCATGCTACTCACAGAAGAAGATGGAAAGACCAACGTCATCAACAGGAAGTTAGTAACCATCCTCCCTCGAATGTGGTGGTAGCTGTAGAAAAATGGCGACGGAAGGATTTTGAAACTAAAGAACAGTTTAATTGTTTGTATTTACCACCACCGAACATTTTGAAACATCAAATATATACTAGTGGCACACGTTTAGTCAAAAGATAGATTATGCATTAATTTGTTGGCCTGGATTTTGAATCATGGAGAGCGATTCCATTGGTTCTTGAGCAAAACCCCCACCCATGCAGAAAGGAAAAGGTATACTAGGATTGGTTAGTGGGCTTGTCGCATCTACTTTATCAATCCATTAATTGTCATTGTTGTTGGATGGGGGAAAAAACCTTTCTCTACTACAGTTTTTTTACTGTGACTTGTCTTGTTTGTTCGTAACGTTACAGCTTTCCTTGTTGTTACATGTCAACATACAGACTATTGACTATTTAGAATTTATTAACAGGGCAAGATGGCGGACTGAACACAGCGGTGCAGGTCGCCTCATAAAACATAATATTCAATATCTGTAAATTTGACTATATATTAGCACTTTACTCCACATATTTGTGGGTAATAACCTTCAATATGGATAACAACACAAAACAAATTATAAGGCTAGGGAAATTTATTGACCAATATTAACAAAACAAACAACAACCAAACATGGCAGAGAGTAAACATGGAGTACCAATCCCCAAAAGAAAATGCAGCTCCTTGGCGGACACAGAAAATGTATGCTTTTTACCACCCAGAATTGTAAGGGTGGAAACCAATCTGTTAATGTCGATAAATGATAACCTGGGCATACTTGAATTAGTCAGTAAAGATATAAAGGAGTTGAAGGCGAGCCTCGAGATTAGTGACGAAAAAACTGCGACAACGGAGATGGAAACAAACAAGCTAAAAGTCAATAAGATGGAAACGGACATTAATGAACTTAAAAAGGAAAACATGTTTTAAAGTGAAGCCTTGCTTGACATACAGACTCTATGAGGTCAAATCTGGTACTTACTGGTATCAAGGAAAAAGAAAGCAAAAATCCTGAAATCGTGAAATAATTATTTCTTACTTAACTACAGATCCCAGGCGATGTTGTCAGCAAAATCCAACTGAACATGTACACCGTTTAGGACAGATATGAGCGCCCAATCGTTGCCAACTTTTCATTCTTTAAAGATAAAATTATGGTTAAAGCCTGGGTAAAAGACTCACTGGCACGAAAATAAACATGAATGATCAGTTCCAGAAAGAAATTGCAGAACGCGAAAAGTTCTGTACACACTCTTCAAGGAGAATAGATTAAAGGGGAAACGTATAGCTCTCAGTCGATAAACTGTATGTTGATAACCAAATGTTCCGAGACACCAAGAGTACTCCATGCTCCTCTAAATATTACAAAGTTCCCATAGAGGAGTCAGGTTAATAATACTATCCATGGTAGGGATTTTTATTTAAAAAAATATATATATACACATATATAGAGTTGAAGTTGGAAGTTTACATACACTTAGGTTGGAGTCATTAAAACTCGTTTTTCAACCACTCCACAAATGTCTTGTTAAACAAACTATAGTTTTGGTAAGTCAGTTAGGACATTACTTCGTGCATGACACAATACAATTTTCTAACAATTGTTTTCAGACAGATTATTTCACTTACAGTTCACTGTATCACAATTCCAGTGGGTCAGATGTTTACATACACTAAGTTGACTGTGCATTTAAACAGCTTGGAAAATTACAGAAAATGATGTCAAGGCTTTAGAAGTTTCTGATAGGCTAATTGAGATCATTTGAGTCAGTTGGAGGTGTACCTATGGATGTATTTCAAGGCCTACTTTCAACCTCAGTGCTTCTTTGCTTGACATCATGGGAAAATCAAAAGAAATCAGCCAAGACCGTTCATCTTTGCCATAACGACCATCGTTATGTTTGGAGGAAAAAGGGGAATGCTTGCAAGCCGGCGAACACCATCCCAACCGTGAAGCACGGGGGTGGCAGCATCATGTTGTGTGGGTGCTTTGCTGCAGGAGGGACTGGTGCACTTCACAAAATAGATGGCATCATGAGGAAGGAAAATTATGTGGATATATTGAAGCAACAGCTCAAAACAATAATCAGGAAGTTACAGCTCGGTTGCAAATGGGTCTTCCAAATGGACAATGACCCCAAGTATACTTCCAAAATGGCTTAAGGACAACAACGTCAAGGTATTGGAGTGGCCAGCACAAAGCCCTGACCTCAATCCTATAGAAAATGTGTGTGCAGAACTGAAAAAGCGTGTGCGAGCAAGGAGGCCTACAAACCTGACTCAGTTAAACCAGCTCTGTCAGGAGGAATGGGCCAAAATTCACCGAACTTATTGTGGGAAGCTTGTGGAAGGCTACCCAAAATGTTTGACCCAAGTTAAACAATTTGAAGGCAATGCTCCCAAATACTAATTGAGTAACTTGAAAGAAATAAAAGCTGAAATAAATCATTCTCTCTACTATTATTCTGATTTTTCACATTCTTAAAATAAAGTGGTGACCCCAACTGACCTACGACAGGGAATTATTACTTGGATTAAATGTCAGGATTTGTGAAAAACTGATTATAAAAGTGTTTGGCTAAGGTGTATGTAAACTTCCAACTTTAACTGTATATAGGAAAACAATAACATACTACACTATACCATTCAAGACAGGGAATGTTGTAAAATAATTAGTATTCAACTTTCTATTTATAGTAATTTATAAATACATTAAGACAGCATTAGTAGAAAGGATCATTAGAAAAAGAATACATCTTCAAATATAAGGAACTGGAACACAAAAGTACTCAACATGGTACATCAACATGGTAGGGGGGAAAAAAACACAGCAAACAGAGGACATAGAAAGTATGTGGGTATGTGCAAGTGTATTGTAATGGAAGATCGGGTGTGTTTTTGTGTCTGGAAAAGTGTGGAGTTAAGGTTTGAAAAATAAAATGGATGTGAATACCAGAGCCCATGTGTGTCTGTGAGCAGGGGTTGTGAGAGAGAGCTTTCAATTTTGTGCAGATATGGGATATACATTTTTAAATAAATTACAAATATAGTTTAGTTATTTATTATCTTATCATGATGGAACGGTCCCCAACCCTATACCCTAGACACCCACCAGGGAGACCCACAAACTAAGGAGAAGTCCTTATCTGTTTCATGGGCTCTAAGTAGCCTATACACAGCCAAAACAGAAAGATAAATGCGGTCAGAGACCAACTAAAGCAGCACCACCCCCTCAAGAGTCTGAGCCTGCCTGGCAGGGTTGATCCTACAAAGCCAGAGCCCCCTGATGGGTGAGCATAATATACAAGTCATTTCTCAAAGCTGTTAATTAGAACCTTGACGACCTTTTACCTAGCCGGTGAGGATTCCAGTGGGGTGCCCTCACCCAGGTAGTGGCAGAGTTGGTAACACAAGCTGCAGTAACCCATGGTAACCCACCGGATAAATCAGAGAGGGGGCAAATTACTGTGGCCCTGGTGGCACGGAATTATTAAAGGTCTGACTACACATAGATACTTGGGAAAATGGTGCAAATGTGGGACCAGCGTGTGTGTTTCGGGGAAAGGGTACCTGATCTCCAACAGCTAGGACTTGAAATTGGTTAATCGAATTTCATTTTTTTTGCCCACATTTTCCTACATTTTGCATCCCTTTTCAAACAGCTGCAACTGTATTCGCACATCAAGTCCTTTCTTGAGTTGGGTTTGGGAATGGAAAAACTGTTGAACATCTGAGCTTGTGGTTGTTTGTGGGGGAGAGAGGTTGAGTGTGTACGAGTATGTGTGTGTATGTATCCCACATCTGTTGCTATTTGGTACGATGTTAGGGACAATATAGGGTGAATTACAATACGTGCTTGCCAAAAATGTCATCTTTGTAATGGCAATACTGGTTATAGGTAACAAACCTTCGCATGAACCACCTCCATTATTACGCATATTATTTGTGAATTGTGGAAAGAATTGTGGAAAGTTTTTATCATTTACATTTAAGTCATTTAGCAGACGCTCTTATCCAGAGCGACTTACAAATTGGTGCATTCACCTTATGACATCCAGTGGAACAGTCACTTTACAATAGTGCATCTAAATCTTAAAGGGGGGTGAGAAGGATTACTTCTCCTATCCTAGGTATTCCTTAAAGAGGTGGGGTTTCAGGTGTCTCCGGAAGGTGGTGATTGACTCCGCTGTCCTGGCGTCGTGAGGGAGTTTGTTCCACCATTGGGGGCCAGAGCAGCGAACAGTTTTGACTGGGCTGAGCGGGAACTGTACTTCCTCAGTGGTAGGGAGACGAGCAGGCCAGAGGTGGATGAACGCAGTGCCCTTGTTTGGGTGTAGGGCCTGATCAGAGCCTGGAGGTACTGAGGTGCCGTTCCCCTCACAGCTCCGTAGGCAAGCACCATGGTCTTGTAGCGGATGCGAGCTTCCAGTGGAGAGAGCGGAGGAGCGGGGTGACGTGAGAGAACTTGGGAAGGTTGAACACCAGACGGGCTGCGGCGTTCTGGATGAGTTGTAGGGGTTTAATGGCACAGGCAGGGAGCCCAGCCAACAGCGAGTTGCAGTAGTCCAGACGGGAGATGACAAGTGCCTGGATTAGGACCTGCGCCGCTTCCTGTGTGAGGCAGGGTCGTACTCTGCGGATGTTGTAGAGCATGAACCTACAGGAACGGGCCACCGCCTTGATGTTAGTTGAGAACGACAGGGTGTTGTCCAGGATCACGCCAAGGTTCTTAGCGCTCTGGGAGGAGGACACAATGGAGTTGTCAACCGTGATGGCGAGATCATGGAACGGGCAGTCCTTCCCCGGGAGGAAGAGCTGCTCGGTCTTGCCGAGGTTCAGCTTGAGGTGGTGATCCGTCATCCACACTGATATGTCTGCCAGACATGCAGAGATGCGATTCGCCACCTGGTCATCAGAAGGGGAAAGGAGAAGATTAATTGTGTGTCGTCTGCATAGCAATGATAGGAGAGACCATGTGAGGTTATGACAGAGCCAAGTGACTTGGTGTATAGCGAGAATAGGAGAGGGCCTAGAACAGAGCCCTGGGGGACACCAGTGGTGAGAGCGCGTGGTGAGGAGACAGATTCTCGCCACGCCACCTGGTAGGAGCGACCTGTCAGGTAGGACGCAATCCAAGCGTGGGCCGCGCCGGAGATGCCCAACTCGGAGAGGGTGGGAGAGGAGGATCTGATGGTTCACAGTATCGAAGGCAGCCGATAGGTCTAGAAGGATGAGAGCAGAGGAGAGAGAGTTAGCTTTAGCAGTGCGGATCGCCTCCATTATACAGAGAAGAGCAGTCTCAGTTGAATGACTAGTCTTGAAACCTGACTGATTTGGATCAAGAAGGTCATTCAGAGAGAGATAGCGGGAGAGCTGGCCAAGGACGGCACGTTCAAGAGTTTTGGAGAGAAAAGAAAGAAGGGATACTGGTCTGTAGTTGTTGACATCGGAGGGATCGAGTGTAGGTTTTTTCAGAAGGGGTGCAACTCTCGCTCTCTTGAAGACGGAAGGGACGTAGCCAGCGGTCAGGGATGAGTTGATGAGCGAGGTGAGGTAAGGGAGAAGGTCTCCGGAAATGGTCTGGAGAAGAGAGGAGGGGATAGGGTCAAGCGGGCAGGTTGTTGGGCGGCCGGCCGTCACAAGACGCGAGATTTCATCTGAGAGAGAGGGGAGAAAGAGGTCAGAGCACAGGGTAGGGCAGTGTGAGCAGAACCAGCGGTGTCGTTTGACTAAGCAAACGAGGATCGGATGTCGTCGACCTTCTTTTCAAAATGGTTGACGAAGTCATCTGCAGAGAGGGAGGAGGGGGGAGGGGGAGGAGGATTCAGGAGGGAGGAGAAGGTGGCAAAGAGCTTCCTAGGGTTAGAGGCGGATGCTTGGAATTTAGAGTGGTAGAAAGTGGCTTTAGCAGCAGAGACAGAGGAGGAAAATGTAGAGAGGAGGGAGTGAAAGGATGCCAGGTCCGCAGGGAGGCGAGTTTTCCTCCATTTCCGCTCGGCTGCCCGGAGCCCTGTTCTGTGAGCTCGCAATGAGTCGTCGAGCCACGGAGCGGGAGGGGAGGACCGAGCCGGCCTGGAAGATAGGGGACATAGAGAGTCAAAGGATGCAGAAAGGGAGGAGAGGAGGGTTGAGGAGGCAGAATCAGGAGATAGGTTGGAGAAGGTTTGAGCATAGGGAAGAGATGATAGGATGGAAGAGGAGAGAGTAGCGGGGGAGAGAGAGCGAAGGTTGGGACGGCGCGATACCATCCGAGGAGGTGTTGGATGAGAGCGAGAGGGAAAAGGATACAAGGTAGTGGTCGGAGACTTGGAGGGGAGTTGCAATGAGGTTAGTGGAAGAACAGCATCTAGTAAAGATTAGGTCGAGCGTATTGCCTGCCTTGTGAGTAGGGGGAGGGTGAGAGGGTGAGGTCAAAAGAGGAGAGGAGTGGAAAGAAGGAGGCAGAGAGGAATGAGTCAAAGGTAGACGTGGGGAGGTTAAAGTCGCCCAGAACTGTGAGAGGTGAGCCGTCCTCAGGAAAGGAGCTTATCAAGGCATCAAGCTCATTGATGAACTCTCCGAGGGAACCTGGAGGGCGATAAATGATAAGGATGTTAAGCTTGAAAGGGCTGGTAACTGTGACAGCATGGAATTCAAAGGAGGTGATAGACAGATGGGTAAGGGGAGAAAGAGAGAATGACCACTTGGGAGAGATGAGGATCCCGGTGCCACCACCCCGCTGACCAGAAGCTCTCGGGGTGTGCGAGAACACGTGGGCGGACGAAGAGAGAGCAGTAGGAGTAGCAGTGTTGTCTGTGGTGATCCATGTTTCCGTCAGTGCCAAGAAGTCGAGGGACTGGAGGGAGGCATAGGCTGAGATGAACTCTGCCTTGTTGGCCGCAGATCGGCAGTTCCAGAGGCTACCGGAGACCTGGAACTCCACGTGGGTCGTGCGCGCAGGGACCACCAGATTGGGGTGGCCGCGGCCACGCGGTGTGGAGCGTTTGTATGGTCTGTGCAGAGAGGAGAGAACAGGGATAGACAGACACATAGTTGACAGGCTACAGAAGAGGCTACGCTAATGCAAAGGAGATTGGAATGACAAGTGGACTACACGTCTCGAATGTTCAGAAAGTTAAGCTTACGTAGCAAGAATCTTATTGACTAAAATGATTAAAATGATACAGTACTGCTGAAGTAGGCTAGCTGGCAGTGGCTGCGTTGTTGACTTTGTAGGCTTTGTAGGCTAGCTGGCAGTGGCTGCGTTGTTGACACTACACTAATCAAGTCGTTCCGTTGAGTGTAATAGTTTCTTCAGTGCTGCTATTCGGGGGCTAGCTGGCTAGCTAGCAGTGTTGTTTACGTTACGTTGCGTTAAGAGAACGACAATAGCTGGCTAGCTAACCTAGAAAATCGCTCTAGACTACACAATTATCTTTGATACAAAGACGGCTATGTAGCTAGCTATGTAGCTAGCTACGATCAAACAAATCAAACCGTTGTACTGTAATGAAATGAAATGAAAATGTGATACTACCTGTGAATGCGACCGGGTTGTTGAGTGCGAAGTTCTATTCGGAAGACGTTGGCTAGCTGTTGGCTAGCTAGCAGAGTCACCTACGTTAAGGACGACAAATAGCTGGCTAGCTAACCTCGGTAAATCACTCTAAGACAACACACTCTAAACTACACAACACACTCTATATAAATGTATTGATAACTACACTACCGTTCAAAAGTTTGGGATCACTTAGAAATGTCCTTGTTTTTGAAAGAAAAGCAAAAAATATTTCCATTAAATAACATCAAATTGATCAGAAATACAGTGTAGTCATTGTTAATGTTGTAAATGACTATTGTAGCCAGAAACGTCCAAGATGGCATAGCAGTCAGACGTCCTTTGTCCTCATCTTGTCCAGTCCCCTGTATACATATATATTTACATCTTTCTTCACATATCTTTTATTTATTTTATTTTCCAAAAACTCAACTTCAAAACGCTCTCCTGCAACCCGCATCACCAATTTTAAAAAATAGTATTATTTACCTCAAATCTGAAATCCACAATAGAAGCTAGCCAGAAGCTATCCAGAAGCTAACCAGAAGCTAGCCAGTTTACTGGCTAACGTTAGTATTCAGCTAACCACGGTTGATGGTCATCAGCTATCCTATAGCTCGAAAAGCTATCTCCAGTTTTGCACAACGCGACTCAGGCCAGAACATACCGAACATATTTCTTCATATTTCTATTTCATATTTCCCGGATTTCAACCGAAAGCTCTGGACATTTACACCTGGATCT
Source organism: Oncorhynchus keta (assembly GCF_023373465.1). Classification (NCBI taxonomy): domain Eukaryota; kingdom Metazoa; phylum Chordata; class Actinopteri; order Salmoniformes; family Salmonidae; genus Oncorhynchus; species Oncorhynchus keta. The sequence goes on from NC_068425.1 coordinate 1,674,424, forward strand.
CGCACCTAGCTAGCTGCTATCCGTGGGACTATTGGCTTATGTCGATCCCGGAGCAATCATAAATTATTCCGGAGCTAGCCAGCTGAAGAGTTCCATCAGCCACTCCAGGGCTACAATCACCTATCCGGACCTGTTTTACTGCGGACGTGGAGCCCCACCTAGCCTTCACGACTGGACTACCGACGTTATCTGAGGGAGTTATCCAACTGGCCCCTCCGTCGCGACGTTACCTGAACGCCCGTCTGTGGCCCGCTAATAGTTAGCTGTCTTATCGGCTTCTATCTGAATAGGTCTATCGGACAATTTTTCTTGGGTCACTATAACTATATCTATTTTGCCAATTGGATTGATCCCCTCTACGACACGGAACCCCACTAATCTACCGACAGAAACGCACGAGGTGGCTAAAAACAGACTACGCTAGCTTGCTACAGATGGCCTGGCTAGCTGTCTGAATCGCTGTTACCCCAACCAACCTCACTACTAACTGGACCCTTATGATCACCCGACTAAGCATGCCTCTCCTTAATGTAAATATGCCTTGTCCATTGCTGTTCTGGTTAGTGTTTATTGGCTTATTTCACTGTAGAGCCTCTAGCCCTGCTCATTATACCTTATCCAACCTTTCAGTTCCACCACCCACACATGCAATGACATCACCTGGTTTCAATGATGTTTCTAGAGACAATATCTCTCTCATCATCACTCAATACCTAGGTTTACCTCCACTGTATTCACATCCTACCATACCTTTGTCTGTACATTACACCTTGAAGCTATTTTATCGCCCCCAGAAACCTCCTTTTACTCTCTGTTCCGGACGTTCTAGACGACCAACTCTCATTGTTTTTAGCCGTACCCTTATCCTACTCTTCCTCTGTTCCTCTGGTGATGTAGAGGTGAATCCAGGCCCTGCAGTGCCTAGCTCCACTCCTATTCCCCAGGCGCTCTCTTTTGATGACTTCTGTAACCGTAATAGCCTTGGTTTCATGCATGTTAACTTCTTCGATATAGGGGGCGCTCTTTTAATTTTTGGATGAAAAACGTTCCCGTTTTTAACAAGATATTTTGTCACGAAAAGATGCTCGACTATGCATATAATTGACAGCTTTGGAAAGAAAACACTCTGACGTTTCAGATATTGTCTGTGAGTGCCACAGTGTTACAGAAAAAACCCAGATAAAAATACAATCAGGAAGTTGAAACCGCCTCATGGCAATGACTCCTTATATGGCTGTAGAGGAGCTAGGAGTCAGCTTACCTTTTCCACGTTTTTCCCAAGGTGTCTGCAGCATTGTGACGTATTTGTAGGCATATCATTGGAAGATTGACCCTAAGAGACTACATTTACCAGGTGGTCGCTTGGTGTCCTCCGTTGCAATTATTGCGTAATCTCCAGCTGCAAGTACTTTTCCGTTTGCTACTGAGGAGAAACCCAACTGCCACGAAGGATTTATCATTGAATAGATATGTGAAAAACACCTTGAGGATGATTCTAAACAACGTTTGCCATGTTTCTGTCGATATTATGGAGGTAATTTGGAAAAAAGTTTGGCATTGTAGTGAATTAATTTGTGTTTTTTTTCTTAGCCAAAAGTGATGAACAAAACGGAGCGATTTCTCCTACACAAATAATATTTTGGGAAAAAATGAACATTTGCTATCTATCTCCTCATTGAAAACATCCGAAGTTCTTCAAAGGTAAATTATTTTATTTGAATGCTTTTCTTGTTTTTGTGAAAATGTTGCCTGCTGAATGCTAGGCTTAATGCAATGCTAGGCTATCAATACTCAATACACAAATGCTTGTGTAGCTTTGGTTGAAAAGCATATTTTGAAAATCTGAGGTGACAGTGTTGTTAACAAAAGGCTAAGCTTGTGAGTGAATATATTTCTTTCATTTCATTTGCGATTTTCATGAATAGTTAACGTTGCGTTATGGTAATGAGCTTGAGGCTATAATTACGGGATTGCTCGACGCTAGAGGTTAAATCTAGAATCGGCTTCCTATTTCGCAACAAAGCATCCTTCACTCATGCTGCCAAACATACCCTTGTAAAACTGACCATCCTACTGATCCTCGACTTCAGCGATATAATTTACAAAATAGCCTCCAACACTCTACTCAGCAAACTGGATGCAGTCTGTCACAGTCCCATCCGTTTTGTCACCAAAGCCCCATATACTACCCACCACTGCGACCTGTACGCTCTCGTTGGCTGGCCCTCGCTTCATACTCGTCGCCAAACCCACTGTCTCCAGGCCATCTACAAGACCCTGCTAGGTAAAGTCCCCCCTTATCTCAGTTCGCTGGTCACCATAACAGCACCCACCTGTAGCACGCGCTCCAGCAGGTATATATCTCTGGTCACCCCCAAAACCAATTCTTCCTTTGGCCGCCTCTCCTTCCAGTTCTCTGCTGCCAATGACTGGAACGAACTACAAAAATCTCTGAAACTGGGAAAACTTATCTCCCTCACTAGCTTTAAGCACCTTCTGTCAGTGCAGCTCACAGATTACTGCACCTGTACATAGCCCATCTATAATTTAGCCCAAACAACTACCTCTCCCCCTACTGTATTTATTTATTTTGCTCCTTTGCACCCCATTATTTCTATCTCTACTTTGCACATTCTTCCACTGCAAATCTACCATTCCAGTGTTTTACTTGCTATATTGTATTTACTTTGCCACCATGGCCTTTTTTTTGCCTTTACCTCCCTTATCTCACCTCATTTGCTCACATTGTATATATACTTATTTTTCTACTGTATTATTGACTGTATGTTTGTTTTACTCCATGTGTAACTCTGTGTTGTTGTATGTGTCAAACTGCTTTGCTTTATCTTGGCCAGGTCGCAATTGTAAATGAGAACTTGTTCTCAACCTGCCTACCTGGTTGAATAAAGGTGAAATAAATCAATTAAATAAAACGGCTGATTTTTAATGGAATATCTACTTAGGCGTACAGAGGCCCATTATCAGCAACCATCACTCCTGTGTTCCAATGGCACGTTGTTTTAGCTAATACAAGTTTGTCATTTTAAAAGGCCAATTGGTCATTAGAAAACCCTTTTGCAATTATGTTAGCACAGCTGAAAACGTTTGTGCTGATTAAAGAAGCAATGAAACTGGCCTTCTTTAGACTAGCTGAGTATCTGAAGCATCAGCATTTGTGTGTTCGATTACAGGCTCAAAATGGCCAGAAACAAAGACCTTTCTTCTGAAACACGTCAGTCTATTCTTGTTTTGAGAAATGAAGGCTATTCCATGTGAGAAATTGCCAAGAAACTGAAGATCTCGTACAACGCTGTGGACAACTACCTTCACAGAACAGCGCAAACAGGCCCTAACCAGAATAGAAAGAGGAGTGGGTTTCCCCGGTGCACAACTGAGCAAGAGGACAAGTACATTAGAGTGTCTAGTTTGAGAAACAGATGCCTCACAAGTCCTCCCCTGGCAGCTTCATTAAATAGTAAGAGTCCATATTAACAAAGGAAATGGAAGGACTAATAGTACAGATAGATAGCAATTAAAAACAGTACCATAGAGGAACAGAATAAGTTAGAGGAAAAACTCAAATAAATTGAGGAACTTATTCAAGAATGGTCAAGTGAAATATATTATTTAAAAAATTGAGCGAAATGGATGGAATTGGGGGGGAAATGCACCAAATTCTTTTTTAATCTTCAACATAGAAATGCTACCAAAAATAATTAACTGAAACTTGTGACTAATTATGGAGTCACCCATGATTAATTAACCAAACAACATTTTGAAAGAAGAAGCAAAGTACGTTTAGCAATATAGACAAATCTAAGTAAAGGAATGGAATTAAGAATATATAAATATAAGGACGAGCAATGTCAGAGTGGCATAGGCTGATACAGTAGAATAGAAGAGAATACAGTATGTACATGTGAGATGACTAATGCAAAATATGTAAACATTATTAAAGTGACTAGTGTTCCATTTCTTCAAGTGGCCAGTGATGTCAAGTTTATGTATATAGGCAGCAGCCTCTAATATGCTAGTGATGGCTTTTTAAAAGTCTGATGGCCTTGAGATAGAAGCTGTTTTTCAAATTGAAATGGGTCTAAGGTGTCAGGTAAGGTAGAGGTGATATGATCCTTAACTAGCCTCTCAAAGCACTTCATGATAGCAGAAGTGAGTGCTACGGGGCAATAGTCATTTAGTTCAGTTACCTTTGCTTTCGTAGATACAGGAACATTAGTGGACATCTTGAAGCAAGTGAGGACAGCAGACTGGGATAGAGAGAGATTGAATATGTCCATAAACACTCCAGCCAGCTGGTCTGCACATGCTCTGAGGACACAGCTAAATTGAGCTCAGGTGCATCTTGTTTCCATTGATCATCCTTGAGATGTTTCTACAACTTGATTGGAGTCTACCTGTGGTACATTAAATTGATTGGACATGATTTGGAAAGGCACACACCTGTCTATATAAGGTCCCACAGTTGACCGTGCATGTCAGAGCAAAAGTAATTGTCCGTAGAGCTCCGAGACAGGATTGTGTCAAGGCACAGATCTGGGGAGGAGTGCCAAACAAATTATGCAGCATTGAAGATCCCCATGAACACAGTGGCCTCCATCGTTCTCAAATGGAAGAAGTTTGGAACCACCAAGACGATTCATAGAGCTGGCTGCCCAGCCAAACTGACCAATCGGGGGAGAAGGGCCTTGGTCAGGGAGGTGACCAAGAACCTGATGGTCACTCTGACAGAGCTCCAGAGTTCCTCTGTGGAGATGGGAGAACCTTTCAGAAGGACAACAATCTTTGCAGCACTCCAACAATCAGGCCTTTATGGTAGAGTGGCCAGATGGAAGCCACTCCTCAATAAAAGGCACATGACAGCCCCGTGGAGTTTTCCAAAAGGCACCTAAAGGACTCCAGGCAATGAGAAACAAGATTCTCTGGTCTGATGAAAACAAGATTGAACTCTTTGGCCTGAATACCAAGCGTCATGTCTGGAGGAAACCTGGCACCATCCCTATGGTGAATCATGGTGGTGGCAGCATCATGCTGTGGGGATGTTTTTCAGTGGCAGGGACTGGGAAACTAGTCAAGATTGAGGGAAAGATGACCGGAGCAAAGTACAGAGAGATCCTTGATGACAACCAACCTGCTCCAGATCACTCAGGACCTCAGATTGGGGTGAAGGTTCACCTTCCAACAGGACAACAACCTTAAGCAAACAGCCAAGACAATGCAGGAGTGGCTTTGGGACAAGTCTATGAATGTCATTGAGTGGCCCAGCCAAACCACGGACTTGAACAGGTGTGCCGAGATTGTAGCGTCATACCCAAGAAGACTCAAGGCTGTAATCGCTGCCAAAGGTGCTTCAACAAATTACTGAGTAAAGGGTCTGAATACTTATGTAAATGTGATATTAAAGTTTTTGAATTTTTATAAATTAGCAAACATTTTGAAACATCCGTTTTGGCTTTGCCATTATGGGGTACTGTGTGTAGATTGATGAGGAAAACAAGCAATTGAATACATAAGGCTATATAACAAAATGCTATAACGTAACAAAATGTGGAAAAAGTCAAGGGGTTTGAATACATTCTGAATGCACTGTATAGTGTATTTACAATGTAACTTATTTGATTCCTCTACTATGCCACTTTTGTTGCCATTTGACTGTGTGAAGCCTGTCAATAAAACATGTGGTTCTTATATAATTTTAGTGTACTAAGAACCAAATCCACTCAAAACACATTTACATTTTTAATGACAGAATTATCACACAGTGAAATAGCAACAAAAGTGACATAGTAATCAAAGTGGCATAGGTTTCCACCAGAGATACCTCGTTTCCACTAGCTTCCACAGCCATAAAGTCAAAATAAGGTTAGGGTTAGGCATAGGGTTAGCAGTGTGGTTAAATTTAGGGTTAAGGTTAGGTTTAATATACAATTTTAAGAAAATCAATTATAGAAATGTGCGGGTTTATGAAGCTAGTGATGATCATTCTTTTTGTACCCATGATATAATCGTGGAGGAGACTGTGTATCTGTCTCTGTCCGTGCGTACAAGGGGAGATCGACTGCCCGCACTCATTGGAGCTGGGGAAGTTAATAGTCGACCGAGGCACTGTCCTGCAGGCATTGTTAACAGAAAACAGGATCCCCCATTTTAGCGAATGGAAATAAACATTTAAAGAATTCATAGACAATGAATTTGTTTAACACTTTATTGGTTTCTACATGATTCCATATTTGTTCTTTCATAGTGTTGAGGTTTTCACTATTATTAGAAAATAGTCTAAATAAAGAAAAACCCTAGAATGAGTAGGTGTGTCCAAACTGTTGACTGGTATTATAGAACAGACACATCACACAGGTGTGTGAACTAAAATATATATATCCCAGTCAAGATTGAAGAATGGGACAAATAGACACAGTGAATTTAAGTCAGTGCTTTCGCCCGTAGATGTTTGTATGAATTTGAATGGTTACATACAATACATGTTGACAGAATGGCTGTGAGACAGAGAGTGAGTGTTGCTGTACTCCCAGGTAAGGGCCTTGCTTCCGGTAGTGCTGAAGGCCCCACTATTCAGTCAGGCAGCATGAAAAAGATGTGTCTCACCATCCAGGACAATGCCACAGCATACATTGGCCTGATCGGGAGATCACAATAAATACATAATGTACCTTTCATCACAAAAGCCGTGTTAGCATTTATTACACGTTACTGAAAATCCAACCCTTTCTTTAGAGTCATTGATATATTTATTTTGATATGACCTTTGTTTCAACAGGGGTTCCCATTGAAACCAAAGTCTCTTTTACAAGAGGGCCCTGCATTTTACAATTTACACATTTTATAGAATACCAGCAATAGTTAAAATACACAAATCAAAAATGCAGTCATAGAGGACATCTACATATCTCAGCTACCAGGTCTTCAATTAATACACTAATCGGCCTGAGTGGCCACCACAACATCCAATTTCAACGAGATCTGCAGATTGTTCCAGCAGCAGATTGTTCCACCAATTCGGTGGAGACCCGAGGAACCTCGAGACTTAACTAACCCTTCAAGCATGTTTTGTAACATTTCTTTATACTTCAACAACAAATGTATAGTCATTTACATACAATATTCAGTTAATAATCATTGACTGTAATACCGCTAGGGTACTGTGGTGAAGCGACTTCTGTGCAAAGTGATGGGTAGCAGCTTTCTTCCAGGACTAATATCCACAAAGTGTCTCAGAGTAGGAACAGTGATCTAGGATCAGCCCCCCTTGTCAATGTATTTGTACTCCGCATGAAGGCAGTCCTACAATCTAAGCTAGATGCCCTCAATCTCACGCAAATCATCAAGGAACCCACCAGGTACAACCCTAACTCTGTAAACAAGGGCACCCTCATAGACGTCATCCTGACCAACTGGCCCTCCAAATATACCTCCGCTGTCTTCAACCAGGATCTCAGCGATCACTGCCTCATCGCCTGTATCCGCCACGGAGCCGCAGTCAAACGACCACCCCTCATCACTGTCAAACGCTCCCTAAAACACTTCTGTGAGCAGGCCTTTCTAATCGACCTGGCCCGTGTATCCTGGAAGGACATTGACCTCATCCCGTCAGTTGAGGATGCCTGGTCATTCTTTAAAAGTAACTTCCTCACCATTTTGGATAAGCATGCTCCGTTCAAAAATGCAGAACCAAGAACAGATACAGCCCTTGGTTCACTCCAGACCTGACTGCCCTCGACCAGCACAAAAACATCCTGTGGCGGACTGCAATAGCATCGAATAGCCCCCGTGATATGCAACTGTTCAGGAAGTCAGGAACCAATACACGCAGTCAGTCAGGAAAGCTAAGGCCAGCTTCTTCAGGCAAAAGTTTGCATCCTGTAGCTCCAACTCCAAAAAGTTCTGGGACACTGTGAAGTCCATGGAGAACAAGAGCACCTCCTCCCAGCTGCCCACTGCACTGAGGCTAGGAAACACGGTCTCCACCGATAAATCCATGATTATCGAAAACTTCAATAAGCACTTCTCAACGGCTGGCCATGCCTTCCGCCTGGCTACTCCAACCTCGGCCAACAGCTCCGCCCCCCCGTAGTTCCTCACCCAAGCCTCTCCAGGTTCTCCTTTACCCAAATCCAGATAGCAGATGTTCTGAAAGAGCTGCAAAACCTGGACCCGTACAAATCAGCTGGGCTTGACAATCTGGACCCGCTATTTCTGAAACTATCTGCCGCCATTGTCGCAACCCCTATTACCAGCCTGTTCAACCTCTCTTTCATATCGTCTGAGATCCCCAAGGATTGAAAGCTGCCGCAGTCATCCCCCTCTTCAAAGGAGGAGACACCCTGGACCCAAACTGCTATAGACCTATATCCATCCTGCCCTGCCTATCTAAGGTCTTCGAAAGCCAAGTCAACAAACAGGTCACTGACCATCTCGAATCCCACCGTACCTTCTCCGCTGTGCAATCTGGTTTCGAGCCGGTCACGGGTGCACCTCAGCCACACTCAAGGTACTAAATGATATCATAACCGCCATCGATAAAAGACAGTACTGTGCAGCCGTCTTCATCGACCTCGCCAAGGCTTTCGACTCTGTCAATCACCAAATTCTTATCGGCAGACTCAACAGCCTCGGTTTTTCGGATGACTGCCTTGCCTGGTTCACCAATTACTTTGCAGACAGAGTTCAGTGTGTCAAATCAGAGGGCATGCTGTCCGGTCCTCTGGCAGTCTCTATGGGGGTGCCACAGGGTTCAATTCTCGGGCCGACTCTTTTCTCTGTATATATCAATGATGTTGCTCTTGCTGCGGGCGATTCCCTGATCCACCTCTACGCAGACGACACCATTCTATATACTTTCGGCCCGTCATTGGACACTGTGCTATCAAACCTCCAAACGAGCTTCAATGCCATACAGCACTCCTTCCGTGGCCTCCAACTGCTCTTAAACGCGAGTAAAACCAAATGCATGCTTTTCAACCGATCGCTGCCTGCACCCGCATGCCCGACTAGCATCACCACCCTGGATGGTTCCAACCTTGAATATGTGGACATCTATAAGTACCTAGGTGTCTGGCTAGACTGCAAACTCTCCTTCCAGACTCACATCAAACATCTCCAATCAAAAATCAAATCCAGAGTCGGCTTTCTATTCCGCAACAAAGCCTCCTTCACTCACGCTGCCAAGCTTACCCTAGTAAAACTGACTATCCTACCGATCCTCGACTTCGGCGATGTCATCTACAAAATGGCTTCCAACACTCTACTCAGCAAACTGGATGCAGTCTATCACAGTGCCATCCGTTTTGTCACTAAAGCACCTTATACCACCCACCACTGCGACTTGTATGCTCTAGTCGGCTGGCCCTCACTACATATTCGTCGCCAGACCCACTGGCTCCAGGTCATTTACAAGTCCATGCTAGGTAAAGCTCCGCCTTATCTCAGTTCACTGGTCACGATGGCAACACCCATCCGTAGCACGCGCTCCAGCAGGTGTATCTCACTGATCATCCCTAAAGCCAACACCTCATTTGGCCGCCTTTCGTTCCAGTACTCTGCTGCCTGTGATTGGAACGAATTGCAAAAAAATCGCTGAAGTTGGAGACTTTTATCTCCCTCACCAACTTCAAACATCAGCTATCCGAGCAGCTAACCGATCGCTGCAGCTGTACATAGTCTATAGGTAAATAGCTCACCCTTTTTCACCTACCTCATTCCCATACTGTTTTTATACTGTTTTTATTTATTTACTTTTCTGCTCTTTTGCACACCAATATCTCTACCTGTACATGCCCATCTGATCATTTATCACTCCAGTGTTAATCTGCAAAATTGTATTATTCGCCTACCTCCTCATGCCTTTTGCACACATTGTATATAGACTGCCCATTTTTTTCTACTGTGTTATTGACTTGCTAATTGTTTACTCCATGTGTAACTCTGTTGTCTGTTCACACTGCTATGCTTTATCTTGGCCAGGTCGCAGTTGCAAATGAGAACTTGTTCTCAACTAGCCTACCTGGTTAAATAAAGGTGAAATAAAAAAATAAAAAAAAATAAAAGGCAAATTGATCCTAAATCAGCACTCCTACTCTTGAGATGCTTTATGAGTATGGGCCCTGGTCTGTCAGCAGCATGCTGCTTTCTGTGATCCAACTCACTCCCCACCTGAAATGCAACAACAACAAAAACATGAATAAGAATGAGCCTAGTCAGTCAGTAACTTAGCTCACTAATGAAACACTCAGGTAAATGTGCACAAGCCTAATCAGCCAAATTATTTGCAGTGAAATTAGGAGGGGCATTTATATTGCTCACTTTTTCAGTCACCGATGCATCTATAAACAGGCAGGGGAACAAAGTAGATTGACAAAAAATTCTCAATAGTCAGTAACTAGTCTTTAATATATAACTAACAGTTATATAGCTAGTGGTTCTTTTCTAGAAACCTAGCTACAGTCCACTTTGCTAACTCAACTCAGACTGATGGTGGGAGTTAACATCAGCAAACGTTAGCTAGCTTTCCCCCAGCAGTTTCAATCTTGTGAACTATGGAATTTTCTCTACTTCATCAATCAGATGGATAGCTAGCAAATATACAATAAGTGCACAAAACATTAGGAACAGCTTCCTAATAATGAGTTGCACCCTCTTTTGCCCTCAGAACAGCCTTAATTAATTGGGGAATGGACTACAAGGTGTCAAAAGAGTTCCACAGACCTACAGTTAAATGTTGACTCCAATGCTTCCCTTGGGTGGTGGACCATTCCTGATACACACGGGAAACTGTTGAGCGTGAAAAACCCAGCACCGTTGCAGTTCTTGACACACTCAAACCAGTGTGCCTGGCACCTACCCAGTTCAAAGGCACTTAAATATTTTGTCTTGGAAAAATATTTTGTCTTGCCCATTCACCCTCTGAATGGCACACATACACAATCCATGTTTTATTCATCTCAAGGTTTAAAAATCCTTATTTAACCTGTATCCTCCCCTTCATCTACACTGACTGAAGTGGATTAAACAGGTGACATCAGTAAGGGATCATAGTTTTAATCTGAATTCACCTGGTCAGTCTGTCATGGAAAAAGACGGTGTTCCTGATATTTTGTACACTTAGTGTATGTTTCCCTCACATCTTAAGCTGCCTAAAGTAAGATGAATGATACAGTTAGCTGCTGTGGCAATGGCAATGCCAATGGCTAACCAGAAGTTAGTGTGAAATCTAGACTTCATCCACAGCCAGTACCATCAACCGCTTGCTGAACACGGTTAGTTTTTTACTAACTTTTCTCCATACATCGCTTGATATATAAAACTTTTGCCATAGCCAGTTGGCAAGCATGCTAAATCTGTGCATCCACACGGATCATAAACACAGGTGAAATTAGCAGAAGGTAGGGATTTGGTCTAGAGTTTCCTTTGTGGAGGGAGGAGATTTCGCTTCATTCTTCACACAACGGAAATCAGAATTGTTAAGAGCAGTTGGAGGCCACGGAAGGAGTGTTGTATGGCATTGAAGCTTGTTTGGAGGTTAGATAGCACAGTGTCCAAGGAAGGGCCAGAAGTATACAGAATGGTGTCGTCTGCGTAGAGGTGAATTAGGGAATCGCCCGCAGCAAGAGCAACACCATTGAGAAAAGAGTCAGCCCGAGAATTGAACACTGTGGTACCCCCATAGAGACCGCCAGAGAACTGGACAACATGCCCTCCGATTTGACACACTGAACTCTGTCTGCAAAGTAGTTGGTGAACCAGGCAAGGCAGTCAATAGAAAAACCAAGGCTACTGAGTCTGCCGATAAGAATATGGTGAATGACAGAGTCGAAAGCCTTGGCCAGGTCGATGAAGACGGCTGCACAGTACTGTCTTTTATCGATGGCGGTTATGACATTGTTTAGTACCTTGAGCGTGGCTGAGGTGCACCTGTGACCGGCTCGGAAACCGGATTGCACAGCAGAGAAGGTACGGTGGGATTCGAGATGGTCAGTGATCTGTTTGTTGACTTGGCTTTCGAAGACCTTAGATAGGCAGGGCAGGATGCATATAGGGCTGTAACAGTTTGGGTCCAGGGTGTCTCCCCCTTTGAAGAGGGGGATGACCGCGGCAGCTTTCCAATCCTTGGGGATCTCAGATGTTACGAAGGAGTGGTTGAACAGGCTGGTAATAGGGGTTGCGACAATGGCGGCGGACAGTTTCAGAAATAGAGGGTCCAGATTGTCAAGCCCAACTGATTTGTATGGGTCCAGATTTTGCAGCTCTTTCAGAACATCTGCCATCTGGATTTCGGTAAAGGAGAAGCTGGGGAGGCTTGGGCGAGTAGCTGCGGGGGGGGGTGGAGCTGTTGGCCGAGGTGGGAGTAGCCAGGAGGAAGGCATGGCCAGCCGTTGAGGAATGCTTGTTGAAGTTTACGATTATCATGGATTTATCGGTGGTGACCGTGTTACCTTGCCTCAGGGCAGTGGGCAGCTGGGAGGAGGTGCTCTTGTTCTCCATGGACTTCACAGTGTCCCAGAACTTTTTGGAGTTGGAGCTACAGGATGCAAATTTCTGCTTGAAAAAGCTGGCCTTTGCTTTCCTGACTGACTGCGTGTATTGGTCCCTGACTTCCCTGAACAGTTGCATGTCGCGGGGACTATTCGATGCTATTGCAGTCTGCCACAGGATGTTTTTGTGCTGGTCGAGGGCAGTCAGGTCTGGAGTGAACCAATATCTGTTCTTAGTTCTGCATTTTTTGAACTGAGCATGCTTGTCTAAGATGGTGAGGAAGTTACTTTTAAAGAATGACCAGGCATCCTCAACTGACGGGATGAGGTCAATATCCTTCCAGGATACCCGGGCCAGATCGATTAGAAAGGCCTGCTCACAGAAGTGTTTTAGGGAGCGTTTGACAGTGATGAGGGGTGGTCGTTTGACCGCGGACCCGTAGCGGATACAGGCAATGAGGCAGTGATCGCTGAGATCCTGATTGAAGACAGCAGAGGTGTATTTGGAGGGCAAGTTTGTCAGGATAATGTCTATTAGGGTGCCCATGTTTACGGATTCAGGGTTGTACCTGGTGGGTTCCTTGATGATTTGTGTGAGATTGAGGGCATCTAGCTTAGATTGTAGGACTGCCGGGGTGTTAAAAGCATATCCCAGTTTAGGTCACCTAACAGAACAAACTCTGAAGCTAGATGGGGGGCGATCAATTCACAGATGGTGCCCAAGGCACAGCTGGGAGCTGAGGGGGGCCGGTAGCAGGCGGCAACAGTGATAGACTTATTTCTGGAGAGATAAAAAATTTAAATTAGAAGTTCGAACTGTTTGGGCATAGACCTAGAAAGTATAACAGAACTTTGCAGGCTAACTCCTCCCCCTTTGGCAGTTCTATCTTGACGGAAAGTGTTATAGTTGGGTATGGAAATCTCAGAATTTTTGGTGGCCTTCCTAAGCCAGGATTCAGACAAGGCAAGGACATCAGGGTTGGCAGAGTGTGCTAAAGCAGTGAGTAAAACAAACTAAAGGAGGAGGCTTCTGATGTTGACATGCATGAAACCAAGGCTTTTTCGATCAACAAATGAGGGTGCCAGGGGACATGCAGGGCCTGGGTTTACCTCCACATCACCCGAGAAACTGAGGAGGAGTAGGATAAGGGCGCGGCTAAAGGCTATCAAAACTGGTCGCCTAGTTGGGGACAAGGAATAAAAGGAGCAGATTTATGGGCATGGTAGAATATATTCAGGGCATAATGTGCAGACAGGGGTATGGTGGGGTGCGGGTACAGCGGAGGTAAGCCCAGGCACTGGGTGATGATAAGAGAGGTTGTATCTCTAGACATGCTGGTTATAATGGGTGAGGTCACCGCATGTGTGGGAGGTGGGACAAAGGAGGTTGAAGGCACAGCGGATGGAGTATTCGTCGGCAGACCAGACGTGGTGGTGCGGCGGGGCGCCGTGTCGACAGAGAATCCAAGCCAGACGGCGAAAAAGGTATTGTAGAATTTTGTTTGCTAGCCGGGAGATGTGCCTGGCTTACGGCTAACTGGTGCTAGCTTCGTGGGAGTGGTGTTAGCCACTATAGCCAATCGGTAGCAGCGGTGATCCGGTGCCAATGTCCAGAGTTTACAGCAAGGATCCTGCGGAGTATTGGGCTCTAGCCGTGTATGAGTGGGGTTCGGGTGAACAGCTAAGTAGGCTGGGAGGTGGGTCTCAGGGATAGCGTCGGTACTGGGTGCCACGGAGGGTGCCAGCTGTGAGCTAGCTAGCTGCAAGCTAGCTGTGAGGATCAGAAGTAGTGGCTCAGGGATTACGGCAGGAATCCGGCATTGTTGTGGAGAGACAGTCCGATACTGGTAGGTTGGCGAGTAATATCCAGGCTAAGAACAGGGCTGGTGTCTGTGCAGAAGGTAAAAGCCGCTAGCAGTGGCTAAAAATGACTAAATAGCTTGTAGCTAATTAGCTGGTTAGCTTCTGGAAGATCTTGAATGTGTTCAAAATTTAAAAATAATAGCGATTCCGTATCACATTGGGTGAGGCAGGTTACCGGAAGGTATAATCAAATTAAACATCGAAAAGAGATATATAATGAAATATATATACAAAAAAATACGAAAAATACAAAAGTACATGAGGACGAACAAAACACGCCTACACTGCTACACCATCTTGGGATACTGTGCTGACTTTTGTGTCAATGAAGTTGGCACTAAAAATTATTTTGGGTGAGAAGACGTCTGTTGTGCCAATGCAAGTGAGTGACACAGCATATTACACTGAGCAGCAGAGAAAAGGCACCAACAAGTCACGTTCTCAAGACAACCAGAAGAGGGAGCCATTGCCCGGCACAAATCCACTGGACAAGTATGGAAGGAGATCAAAATGTGCTATTTGTCAAAGACTGTCCTCATAAAAATGAACAGGTTAAACTAACAGAGGAAAATAAACACAGAGATTGAGCAACATTACATCAAACGAATCTGCTTCTGATACTGAGATCTTTATGGTTTAATCCTTAGGATCTGCTGTGATTGATACACAGTGTGTGATGAAAAATGGCTTGATAGCTGTGTCGGTGAACTAAATATCAAAGAGGTACAAAATATGATTGACACACCAAACAACAGAGCTTTCAAATTTGTAGACGGGAGAACCGTTCATTCTACAAAGAGAGTCAAGATACCAGCAAAAATATGTTAACATGTGTTAACAGACACAAACCTACCAGATGTCTCATCCAATGATATGGACACTGAAACTGACACAGGAAATGGAGCAGAGACCTTCAACCATGCCACTGGTAATACTGTTGAGGGTTCAAATGAACATTCAACAACAGACACATGTGTTAAGACAGCAAAACACCAGAACTGGTCCAACTTGCAGTACTCTGAACCAGATACACTTCCTGGTACAACAGGGTCAGCTGACCTGTCACTTCAACCAATGGAAAATGGCAAAAAACAGAATGACATTCAAAATTCTGTACTTGAAACAAAGGATGTGTCATTTGACTCTAAACTAGATGAGCTCAGTAATTTTAGGAAAAATTGAATGTTTGAGGAAGTCAAAGATATTGACCAAAAATGTGTCTCAATAAGATGGGTGTGTACCCTTAAAGACCTGAAATAGTGCCAAAAGGCTGCTAAACAACTCCCAAATGACTCATCTAGTGGCTAGAGGTTTAGAGGAGCTGGCTGCTAAACAACTCCTAAAATACTCATCTAGTGGCTAGAGGTTTAGAGGAGCTGGCTGCTAAACAACTCCTAAAAGACTCATCTAGTGGCTAGAGGTTTAGAGGAGCTGGCTGCTAAACAACTCCCAAAAGACTCATCTAGTGGCTAGAGCTTTAGAGGAGCTGGCTGCTAAACAACTCCCAAAAGACTCATCTAGTGGCTAGAGGTTTAGAGGAGCTGGCTGAATATGTTGAAAACATATACTGACACTATTTTCACCACAATGAATAACAGTGTGATTTTAATATGATTTGACTCTTTGTAGGCTGTCAGGCTGTCTCGTCACAGAGGAAGGCTGTGCTTCTCTGGTCTCAGCTCTGAGGTCAAACCCCTCACACCTAAGAGAGCTGGACCTGAGCTACAATCACCCAGGAGACTCAGGAGTCAGACTGCTCTCTGCTGGACTGGAGGATCCACACTGCAGACTGGAGAAACTCAAGTATGTAGAGGGTTTATGTCAATGTTCATATAAGACATGTTTGACTTATCAGGCTAGTTAATACAAACATTCTTATCACCTCTTGGACAAAGTTATATGCTGACTGTGTGTGTGTGTCCTGTGTGTGTCCTATGTGTGTGTCCTGTATGTGTGTCCTGTGTGTGTGTCCTGTGAGTGTGTAACATATCTCATGCAAATCATAATAGTGAAAAAGTAACAGTGAATGAAAAACCACAGACAACTAAATTACCGTCAAACACTCAGGGTTTATTTGGTAAACAGAGGGTAAAGGGGGGCGGGAAAAGGGGCTGAGCTGGACCCAAGGAAAGAAACAATTATTCAAAAACACCCATAAGCTAGACTAGCCTAATTCAATACAGCTAACTAACAACAAAAATACAATGGGTGGTCCGCCCAGTTCTAACTAGAGTTCTTAGACAAACTAGTCCTACGGGTAGTGTATGATATAACATAATTCCGGACAAATGTGACAAAAACCAAAAGAGAACTCAATCCACAGAGAGAGATTGAGACACAGAGAGATTGAGACACAGAGAGATTGAGACACAGAGAGATTGAGACACAGAGAGATCGAGCTCCAGATAAAACAACTGACTGTGTATTCAAGGGAAATGGGATGTGATTGAGAAAAGGAGCAGGCGTCTTCAGATTAGCGACTGGGGAATGATGATTGTTAGGACAAACATTCTTACCACCCTAAAGTGGACAAAGTTATATGCTGACTGTGTGTTTCCAGTGTGTTTGTCCAGTATGTGTGTGTCCAGTGTTTGTCCAGTGTGTTTGTCCAGTGTGTTTGTCCAGTGTGTTTGTCCAGTGTGTGTGTCTCCAGTGTGTGTGTGTCCAGTGTGTGTGTGTGTCCAGGGTGTTTGTGTGTGTCCAGTGTTTGTCCAGTGTGTTTGTCCAGTGTGTGACCAGTTTGTGTGTGTCTTTGTCCAGTGTGTGTGTGATACAAACACACACACACTGGAAAAACTGGACACAGACACTGGACAAACACACTGGAACATGGTGGAGAGAACACAAACCTGGACTTAGAAAATGTGAGTGTTGACTGCTGTGAAGAATATGACTGAGAAAAAGTTTTAATTCAAGTTAAGACTGTGTGTGTGTGTGTGTGTGTGTGTGTGTGTGTGTGTGTGTGTGTGTGTGTGTGTGTGTGTGTGTGTGTGTGTGTGCGTGCGTGCGTGCGTGCGTGCGTGTGCTTGTGTGTAATTAATGGGAATAAGTGTGTTAAATATTACCATACAGTATAACATATGATCATTCAACAAATCTCAAGTTACCTTAACTTCTCCTTTTGATACCTAGAAACATCTACATTAAATAAAAGTGAGTTAACATTCTAATGTGAATGATGATGATTTCTAATATTGTGTCTGGTTTCATCCATCAGATGTCTGTGATCTCACACTGGACCCAAACACAGTAAACAGACTCCTCTCTCTGTCTGAGGAGAACAGAAAGATGACATGGAGGAGAGAGGAGCAGCCATATCCTGATCACCCAGAGAGATTTGAGGACTGGTACCAGGTGCTGTGTAGAGAGGGTCTGACTGGGCGCTGTTACTGGGAGGTAGAGTTGAGTGGGAGGGAGGTTGTTATAGGAGTGACATATAAATGAATCAGAAGGAGGGGGTGACGACTGTTGTCTTGGATGCAATGACAAGTCCTGGAGTCTGCGCTGCTATGACAACAGTTACATTGCCAGGGACAATAATAAACCCACTATCATAGACGTCCCCTCCTCCAGGTCCCACAATTCTCGCCTGTGATTTTATCCACATATCAAAGGGACAAGATCTAGTCCCCTCAATACAGGGATTGGGGTTTGGAATGTTGACTCCTCAGTGTGTCTGTAAATTATAACCACACACACACACACACTGGACACACACACAGTGTCTTGGCCAAAAGTTTTGAGAATGACACAAATATTAATTTTCACAAAGTTTAGATATTTTTGTCAGATGTTACTATGGGATACTGAAGTATAATTACAAGCATTTCATCCCTGTGCCTTTTGCAGAATATCAGTCTGTCCCTGGTGTTTTTCCTGGAGAGAAGTGGCTTCTTTGCACCCTTCTTGACACCAGGTCTTCCTCCAAAAGTCTTCATCTCACTGTGCTTGCAGATGCACTCACACCTACCTGCTTCCATTCCTGAGCAAGCTCTGTACTGGTGGTGCCCCGATCCCACAGCTGAATCAACTTTAGGAGACGGTACTGGCGCTTGCTGGACTTTTTTGGCCGCCCTGAAGCCTTCACAACAATTTAAACGCGCTCCTTGAAGTTCTTTTTGATCCGATAAATGGTTGATTTATGTGCAATCTAACTGGCAGCAATATCCTTGCCTGTGAAGCCCTTTTTGTACAAAGCAATGATGACATGTGTTACCTTGCAGGTAACCATGGTTGACAGAGGAAGAACAATGATTTCAAGCACCACCATCCTTTTGAAGCTTCCAGTCTGTTATTCAAACTCTATCACCATGACAGAGTGATCTCCAGCCTTGTCCTCATCAACACTCACACCTGTGTTAACTAGAAAATCACTGACATGATGTCAGCTGGTCCTTTTGTGGCAGGGCTGAAATGCAGTGGAAATATTTTGGGGGGATTCAGTTAATTTCCATGGCAGAGAGGGACTTTGCAATTAATTGCAATTCATCTGATCACTCTGATCACATTCTGGAGTATATGCAAATTGCCATCATACAAACTGAGGCTTTGTGAAAATTAATATTTGTGTCATTCTCAAATTTTGGCTAGGACTGTACACACACACACCACACACACACACACACACACACACACACACATGCTGGACACATCATTACGTTTTCCGATGACACAACAGTGGTAGGCCTGATCAACAACGAGACAGCCTACAGGGAGGAGGTCAGAGACCTGGCCGTGTGGTGCCAGGAAAACAACCTCTCCCTCAACATGATCAAGACAAAGGAGATAATTGTGAACTACAGGAAAAAGAGGACTGAGCACACCCCCATTCTCATCGACGGGGCTGAAGTGGAGCAGGTTGTGAGCCTCAAGTTCCTTGGTGTCCACATCACCAACAAACTAACATGGTCCAAGCACACCAAGACAGCCGTGAAGAGGGCACAACAAAACGTATCCCCCCTCAGGAGAATGAAAAGATTTGGCATAGGTCCTCAAATCCTCAAAAGGTTCTACAGCTGCACCATCGAGAGCATCCTGACTGGTTGCATCAGTGCCTTGTATGGCACCTGCTCGGCCTCCGACCGCAAGGGACTACAGAGGGTAGTGCGAACTGCCCAGTACAGTACATCATTGGTGGCAAGCTTCCTGCCATCCAGGACTTCTATACCAGGCAGATGTGACTAATATAATTGCATATGGTTTGGTTTGACACACACTCACACTGGACACACACTCACACACACTGGACACTTACACACACACTGGACACACACACGTCTTCCTATAATTGTCAGGACGTGGACACAGGATCCTCTAATGAGGACCATCATTTCTGATATAAATGGGAACTAACAGAAACCTCATTCCTTCACTTAAGTGGTCCCACAAACACAGATATCACTTCAAAACCTGAAAAACTCCAATGGAAAAATATACATGCAGTGCACCAGTCTTGTGAGGTCCGGTAGTTGCTAGGCAGTTTCCGGATCACAGGTTCTAGAACAGTTTCTATCCCAGTTCTATCTGCCTGTTACATCAAGCACCCTAATTATCTATTACTTTTAATACCTGCAAATGGCAAATAAACTACTTGAACTCCTTATGACTGTAAGAATATGTTTAAGATAAATACACAAGACAGAGGACGAGAAGTTAATACAATTAATGATCAATGGAAATAGTTTTATTTTCTGTAATTGGGAATCATTCATCAATGGGTCAGAGACATGGGAGCCTGAAATAGGAAACTTGTTATTTGGCCATTGGCCCAGCTGATCTGCAAGGACTTCTAATTGGTCAACCAGAGACATCAACTTTTAACATGACTGTCTACAGCCAACTAGGCTGTTGGCGTCTGACAAGAGGTGAAAATATAACAGGAATATTCTGCAAATGTTGATGAAGACGTCACTCAATGCACCCAAAACAACATGCAGTCTTTCCACAAGACTCCCATGAAGTTATAGTGTGACGTTATGAGTTGACGTTAAAGTAACATTCTCAGAACATACTGCACTTGTTTTATACTGTTTTAGATGGATCCTCTGTTTATCATCTTGTTTTATACTGTTTTAGATGTGTCTTCTGTTTAAACATTTAAACTCTTACAATAACACTGTGAAAATACTAATGTGATAATTTGTTGTATGTCTTTTATGTTGAAAAACAAATTGTACAATTATATATGGACATATGCTCCATAGTTATACAAGGATATATTGTACTTTTCATAATAAAACATACTTGAAACAAGAAACAACATGTTAATTGTGAAAACAATTTAGTTATTGATTTTACATTGCCTCTGCCAGTCACAGGTTGACATTTGTCATGAATCTTGACCTGGAGGCAGAACTGCGCGATTTCCTCTAGATATGCCAACTACAAAGTCTAAATTGGCTGTGGAAAATAATGTTGTTTTATGCTCTTAATTTAAGGGAAGGATGGGCAGTGTGGTTAGGGTTGAGGTGAGGATTAAAATCTAATTGTATTACTTTGTGCCTGTGCCAGCTTGTGACCACTTTGCTGAACTGCCTCCAGGGAAAGATTCATGACAATGAATGCCAACCTGCCTCCCAGTCATCCCCTCCTTCTTATCTTTACGAGGCTGCAGAATATACAAGCTAGTGGTGTGGGGGTTCTCTCATAACCCTCAGTCCCCAGGTGGGTAGATGGCAGGTTGAATAAAGAGAAAACAATAGGCTACATAAAACAATCCATAAATTTAAGTGTAAGTGTACAAAACATTAAGGACACCTTTCTTTCCATGTTAAACTGACCAGGTGAATCCAGGTGAAAGCTATGATCCCTTATTGATGTCACTTGTAGATGAAGGGGAGGAGACAGGTTAAAGAACCATTTTTAAGCCTGGACACAATTGAGACATGGATTGTGTATGTGTGCCATGCAAAGGGCGAATGAGCAAGAGAAAAGAGTGCCTTTGAACGGGGTATGGTAGTAGGTGTATTTGAACGGGGTATGGTAGTAGGTGCCAGGCACACCAGTTTGTGTTGAGACTGCTGGGTTTTTCACACTCATGTTCCACCACCCAAATGTCATCCAGCCAACTTGACAACTGTGGGAAGTATTTAGAGTCAACATGGGCCAGCATCCCTGTGAAATGCTTTCAACACCTTGTAGAATCCATGCCCGGATGAATTGAGGCTGTTCTGAGGACAAAAAGGAGAGGGGGTGTATAACCTATATAACCTATAGACTACACTGCTCAGTTAGTAATGTTTAGTCCACTCAGTGTATAACCTGTAGGCTACACTGCTCAGTTAGAGGCCGTCTGTTAAGGTGCCTCTTTATCAGCATCATAAAAGCTGATTGTATTTCAACCACATCAAATATGCATCCAAGTCAAACTGAAATCTGATCAGAAACATGTTGGGTCTTTTGCAATGAAGATTGGTGTAATGCTCCGGGTGTCGTGGGTGTGGAGTCAAATGCAGGAGACAGAGTTCAATGCTGTGCGTCTTTTAATAGCACCAACGCACCACAGGGTGTTCACAAAAGTTACGTTCCCAAACACAGGGAATCAAAAAATACAATGGAAAAAATCACGACCAGGCACAAACACGTACCTTTACAACAGAGCCGAAGTTTACAATGAAATAATCCCGCACAACAACCAGGCGGGCCGGCTGTCTAATAAAGACAAACTAATTAACATAAACAGGTGCTACCACTAAACATACAAGGAGGGGGAGGAAAAACAATCAGTGGCAGCTAATAGGCCGGTGACGACGACCGCCGAGCTCCACCCGCCCGGGAAGGGGAAACACCCTCGGTCGGACTCGTGACAATTGGCCGCGAGATTATTACCAGTTTATATTCATCACTAAAACTCATTTGTCAAAAATAGCACATTCATATTAATAACTCAAATTAAAAAACTGGTTTCCATCTCAAAAGGTTAAATAAGAAAATGACTATAATAAGAGCATATTAAGGGCCACATTTTGTGGAAATAGGAAAACAACAGTGAATAATGTTGGTACGGTGTGTTATACCAGTGAATAATGTTGGTACGGTGTGTTATACCAGTGAATAATGTTGGTACGGTGTGTTATACCAGTGAATAATGTTGGTACGGTGTGTTATCAACAACAGTGAATAATGTTGGTACGGTGTGTTATCAACAACAGTGATATATGAGGTATAACACTGGTAGAAGACATGAGGTCTCCCATATTCTCCAGTAAAACATTAGCAGACACTATAGTATTGGTTCTAATACAAGGTATTAAGTGCAGTGACCAATTAATAGGCACAAATACCATAACTATTCTCTGGGGAAGTGGGTATCAATACCATAACTATTATCTGGGGAAGTGGGGATCAATACCATAACTATTATCTGGGGAAGTGGGTATCAATACCATAACTATTATCTGGGGAAGTGGGTATCAATACCATAACTATTCTCTGGGGAAGTGGGTATCAATACCATAACTATTATCTGGGGAAGTGGGGATCAATACCATAACTATTATCTGGGGAAGTGGGTATCAATACCATAACTATTATCTGGGGAAGTGGGTATCAATACCATAACTATTATCTGGGGAAGTGGGTATCAATACCATAACTATTCTCTGGGTTAGGGGGTATCAATACCATAACTATTATCTGGGGAAGTGGGGATCAATACCATAACTATTCTCTGGGTTAGGGGGTATCAATACCATAACTATTATCTGGGGAAGTGGGGATCAATACCATAACTATTATCTGGGGAAGTGGGTATCAATACCATAACTATTATCTGGGGAAGTGGGGATCAATACCATAACTATTATCTGGGGAAGTGGGTATCAATACCATAACTATTATCTGGGGAAGTGGGTATCAATACCATAACTATTATCTGGGGAAGTGGGGATCAATACCATAACTATTATCTGGGGAAGTGGGTATCAATACCATAACTATTATCTGGGAAGTGGGGATCAATACCATAACTATTATCTGGGGAAGTGGGATCAATACCATAACTATTATCTATCAATACCATAACTATTATCTGGGGAAGTGGGTATCAATACCATAACTATTATCTGGGGAAGTGGGGATCAATACCATAACTATTATCTGGGGAAGTGGGTATCAATACCATAACTATTATCTGGGGAAGTGGGTATCAATACCATAACTATTATCTGGGGAAGTGGGTATCAATACCATAACTATTATCTGGGGAAGTGGGTATCAATACCATAACTATTATCTGGGGAAGTGGGTATCAATACCATAACTATTATCTGGGGAAGTGGGGATCAATACCATAACTATTATCTGGGGAAGTGGGTATCAATACCATAACTATTATCTGGGGAAGTGGGTATCAATACCATAACTATTATCTGGGGAAGTGGGGATCAATACCATAACTATTATCTGGGGAAGTGGGTATCAATACCATAACTATTATCTGGGGAAGTGGGGATCAATACCATAACTATTATCTGGGGAAGTGGGTATCAATACCATAACTATTATCTGGGGAAGTGGGTATCAATACCATAACTATTATCTGGGGAAGTGGGGATCAATACCATAACTATTATCTGGGGAAGTGGGTATCAATACCATAACTATTATCTGGGGAAGTGGGGATCAATACCATAACTATTCTCTGGGGAAGTGGTTATCAATACCATAACTATTATCTGGGGAAGTGGGTATCAATACCATAACTATTATCTGGGGAAGTGGGGATCAATACCATAACTATTATCTGGGGAAGTGGGTATCAATACCATAACTATTATCTGGGGAAGTGGGGATCAATACCATAACTATTATCTGGGGAAGTGGGGATCAATACCATAACTATTCTCTGGGGAAGTGGGTATCAATACCATAACTATTATCTGGGGAAGTGGGGATCAATACCATAACTATTATCTGGGGAAGTGGGGATCAATACCATAACTATTATCTGGGGAAGTGGGTATCAATACCATAACTATTATCTGGGGAAGTGGGTATCAATACCATAACTATTATCTGGGGAAGTGGGGATCAATACCATAACTATTCTCTGGGGAAGTGGGTATCAATACCATAACTATTATCTGGGGAAGTGGGGATCAATACCATAACTATTATCTGGGGAAGTGGGTATCAATACCATAACTATTATCTGGGGAAGTGGGTATCAATACCATAACTATTATCTGGGGAAGTGGGTATCAATACCATAACTATTATCTGGGGAAGTGGGTATCAATACCATAACTATTATCTGGGGAAGTGGGTATCAATACCATAACTATTATCTGGGGAAGTGGGTATCAATACCATAACTATTATCTGGGGAAGTGGGTATCAATACCTTGGAAAACAGTTAATAAAAGACTTAGAGCTGGGAGTGAAGAAGATATAAACACCCTGGACACCGTCAGGAGAGGTTTCAGAATAATAACTACTGAAATGGAGACAGAAGGACCAGATTCTCCCTGTAAAGTGGGACTAGAGGAAGAGAAGTTTAATAAAGCTGTTGGCTGGGCTCCCTGTCTGTGCCATTAAACCCCTACAACTCATCCAGAACGCCGCAGCCCGTCTGGTGTTCAACCTTCCCAAGTTCTCTCACGTCACCCCACTCCTCCGCTCTCTCCACTGGCTTCCAGTTGAAGCTCGCATCCGCTACAAGACCATGGTGCTTGCCTATGGAGCTGTGAGGGGAACGGCACCTCAGTACCTCCAGGCTCTGATCAGGCCCTACACCCAAACAAGGGCACTGCGTTCATCCACCTCTGGCCTGCTCGCCTCCCTACCACTGAGGAAGTACAGTTCCCGCTCAGCCCAGTCAAAACTGTTCGCTGCTCTGGCTCCCCAATGGTGGAACACACTCCCTCACGACGCCAGGACAGCGGAGTCAATCACCACCTTCCGGAGACACCTGAAACCCCACCTCTTTAAGGAATACCTAGGATAGGATAAAGTAATCCTTCTCAGCCCCCTTAAAAGATTTAGATGCACTATTGTAAAGTGGCTGTTCGCTGGATGTCATAAGATGAATGCACCAATTTGTAAGTCGCTCTGGATAAGAGCGTCTGCTAAATGACTTAAATGTAAATGTAAAGCCATAGAGGTGCTGAAACAGGAGCTCCAGCATTCTACCATTTTGACTTCAATATGGGAACAATGTATCAAACTGGATCCAACTGGTCATCATTTCCCTGCTGACGGAACATTCCCATCAAATAAAGATCTCAGAGATGTTGTTGTGGTCTGGCACAATAAATAACATTAAGCTGGAACACACCCAGAAATATTGTTATGTGTGGAAGTGCTGACTAACGATGAATAAACTATAAACTAAAAAAACTAAGTGAGTCGCACACTCCATATATAAACTCCATATATAAACTCCATGTATAAACTCTATATATAAACTCCATGTATAAACTCCATATATAAACTCCATGTATAAACTCTATATATAAACTCTATATATAAACTCCATGTATAAACTCCATGTATAAACTCTATATATAAACTCCATGTATAAACTCCATGTATAAACTCCATATATAAACTCCATGTATAAACTCCATGTATAAACTCCATGTATAAACTCTATATATAAACTCCATGTATAAACTCCATGTATAAACTCCATATATAAACTCCATGTATAAACTCTATATATAAACTCCATGTATAAACTCCATGTATAAACTCCATGTATAAACTCTATATATAAACTCCATGTATAAACTCCATGTATAAACTCCATATATAAACTCCATGTATAAACTCTATATATAAACTCCATGTATAAACTCCATGTATAAACTCTATATATAAACTCCATGTATAAACTCCATGTATAAACTCCATATATAAACTCCATGTATAAACTCTATATATAAACTCCATGTATAAACTCCATATATAAACTCCATGTATAAACTCCATATATAAACTCCATGTATAAACTCTATATATAAACTCCATGTATAAACTCCATATATAAACTCCATGTATAAACTCCATATATAAACTCCATGTATAAACTCTATATATAAACTCCATGTATAAACTCCATGTATAAACTCTATATATAAACTCCATGTATAAACTCCATATATAAACTCCATGTATAAACTCCATATATAAACTCCATATATAAACTCCATGTATAAACTCCATATATAAACTCCATGTATAAACTCTATATATAAACTCCATGTATAAACTCCATGTATAAATTCTATATATAAACTCCATGTATAAACTCCATATATAAACTCCATGTATAAACTCTATATATAAACTCCATGTATAAACTCCATATCTAAACTCCATGTATAAACTCCATATATAAACTCCATATATAAACTCCATATATAAACTAAATATATAAACTCCATATATAAACTAAATATATAAACTCCATATATAAACTAAATATATAAACTCCATATCTAAACTCCATGTATAAACTCCATATATAAACTCCATATATAAACTCCATATATAAACTAAATATATAAACTCCATATATAAACTAAATATATAAACTCCATATATAAACTCCATATATAAACTCCATATATAAACTCCATATATAAACTCCATGTATAAACTCTATATATAAACTCCATGTATAAACTCCATGTATAAACTCTATATATAAACTCCATATATAAACTAAATATATAAACTCCATATATAAACTAAATATATAAACTCCATATATAAACTCCATATATAAACTCCATATATAAACTCCCAGTAATTTATTGGGTTTTTACCAACGTTTCAGCATCACTGTGTCTTCTTCAGGGTGATGTCATGAATACTTAAAACAGGTTATGTCGACAGACTGTGCAACCAATGACAATAGTGAGGGGTGTGTCATAATTATTAAGTTAATTAGAATGAATTAATGAAACTGTTAAAAAACAATAGCTTATGGAAGATTAAATATAGTAGGCTATATTATATATATCCCCCTCTCCATGTAATCTGATTCAATATGATCTAGTATCAGGTCCCCTTCTCCATGTAAACTGATTCATTATGATCTTGGATCAGGTCCCCTTCTCCATGTAATCTGATTCATTATGATCTAGGATCTGGTTCTCCTCTCCACGTAATTGTCACGCCTTGGTCTTAGTATTTTGTGTTTTCGTTATTTATTTGATCAGGCCAGGGTGTGACATGGGTTTATGTTGTGGTGTGTTTTTGTATTGGGGTTTAGTAGGTATTGGGATTGTGGCTGAGTAGGGGTGTCTAGAGTAGGCTTGGCTGCCTGAGGCGGTTCTCAATCAGAGTCAGGTGATTCTCGTTGTCTCTGATTGGGAACCATATTTAGGTAGCCTGGGTTTCACTGTGTATTTTGTGGGTGATTGTTCCTGTCTCTGTGTTAGTTGTTCACCAGACAGGCTGTATAGGTTTTCACGTTCCGTTTGTTGTTTTGTATATATATTTAGTTATTTCATGTATCGTTCTATTTCATTAAAGAACATGAGTAACCACCACGCCGCATTTTGGTCCGACTCTCTTTCGACAGACGAACGCCGTTCCAGTAATCTGATTCATTATGATCTAGGATCAGGTCCCCCCTCTCCATGTAATCTGATTCAATATGATCTAGGATCAGGTCCCTCTCCATGTAATCTGATTCAATATGATCTAGGATCAGGTCCCCCTCTCCATGTAATCTGATTCATTACGATCTATGATCAGGTCCCCCTGTCCATGTAATCTTATTCATTATTTTCTCGGATCTATATAGACCTTATGGACTTTTATATCAACCCTCTATCCCAGAAACATCCAGCTATGTTCAGGATACTGATGAATGGAGGGTTTATTACTATTGTAGTACTGACTTTTATATCAGCCCTCTATCCCAGAAACACACAGCTATGTTCAGGATAATGATGAATGGAGGGTTTATTACTATTGTAGTACTGACTTTTATATCAGCCCTCTATCCCAGAAACACACAGCTATGTTCAGGATAATGATGAATGGAGGGTTTATTACTATTGTAGTACTGACTTTTATATCAGCCCTCTATCCCAGAAACATCCAGCTATGTTCAGGATACTGATGAATGAAGGGTTTATTACTATTGTAGTACTGACTTTTATATCAACCCTCTATCCCAGAAACACCCAGCTATGTTCAGGATACTGATGAATGAAGGGTTTATTACTATTGTAGTACTGACTTTTATATCAACCCTCTATCCCAGAAACACCCAGCTATGTTCAGGATACTGATGAATGAAGGGTTTATTACTATTGTATTACTCTGTTTATTAACTTAACTACTGACTTGTTCTATTGTTGTTGCGTTTTCAAGAAGTTAACCTGCAAGGAATCATTTCATTACATTATACCTGCACTGTACTAGATAATATTAGTTATTATACCTGTACTGTACTAGATATTATTAGTTATTATTCCTGTACTGTACTATATATTATTAGTTATTATACCTGTACTGTACTAGATATTATTAGTTATTATACCTGTACTGTACTAGATATTATTAGTTATTATTCCTGTACTGTACTAGATATTATTAGTTATTATACCTGTACTGTACTGGTTAGTTAATTAGTTATTATACCTGTACTGTACTAGATATTATTAGTTATTATTCCTGTACTGTACTAGATATTATTAGTTATTATACCTGTACTGTACTAGATATTATTAGTTATTATACCTGTACTATACTAGATATTATTAATTATTATACCTGTACTGTTG